>NW_009197576.1:10630-62447 GCF_000690835.1 Fulmarus glacialis | reverse complement strand
TGTGGCCCCCGCAGCGGGACCCTTTGCTTCCCCGAAACCGTTTCCTCCCCCCCCGCCTTTGAATGGCAGAGCTGTTTTGTTGATCGCTTTTGTAGGTATACTTTAAGAGTTACTGTTAAGAGTGCCTGTTAAGAGTAAACTTGGGAATCTTTCTGGGAATTCGACACCTTCCTTTTACACAATAGACTAATCACAGGTTCGATGTTTTTGGACGTTTGTAAAAAAGCAGTGAGCGGTAAAAGTCTGCCGTGGATTCCTGTGATGCTGGTGTTTTGATTGCTCTGCATCGGGAATACCTAGGTCAGTAATCGGTGTTCTCTCCGATAATTACACGTGAAAGCTAATCTGAAAAATCCTTCCGCAGTGATCGCTGGCAGTTTCTTTGTTGAAGTTTTACATTTTGTGAATTTTAAAAACATTTTGCTTGACCTATTAGGGTGGTTTTTTTGTTCCTTTATCTTTTTTATGAAAGAAAAGAAATATGAAGTAAAACTTAAATTAGTTCTGTTTCAAATATGTCTTTGTCAACGTAGCTAATTAGAAAGTTATTAAAATAAAAATTAAAAAAGAGCCAGTTCGTGCACACTTATTTACTAAACAAGTGCTTTATTTCAATTTTCTTCGAATTACAGCCTAACTTTGGTTCTGGTCCAGCAGAGTTTAAAAATACTCTTTTCATCATATCTTTCATGACTTCTGAATCCTAAGCTTGTTAAAAATATGGCATTTCTTAATCGTACTAGTCACTACTGAAAGATGAATTTTCTGCATACCATAGTTTATAGAAAGAACATTTGTTTGTGCACAAACCTTCTCCCTTTAAAAGACAACCCCGCATCCTTTAAATTTTGGCTTGATGATTTTAATGTTCCTTTTGGCTGTTTGCAAGCGCTAAACGCAGTTTTTTCTGTTGTCTGAAGGCACCTTAGGTGTGAACTTTTGCAGCTTTTGCTTACAATAAAAATACCACTTCAGAGAGACTATTTTGGTTATGAACTCAATATATATTTAATGTGCAGCAGTTCCTCCTGAGCCTGCAGGCACATAGCTCAAATAACTTTCACCAACAGTAGAGGGCTGGAAATGAAGTGGCTGGTCAGGGCCATTGTTTTTTTGTTAGAAACCTGTGGGCTGATGTGAAATAAGTACAAATCGTAATTGGTTTCAGCTATCTTTTTGCTGTCCCTGCAGACTGCTTTTATCTGTCTGCATTTCCTTGTCTCCTGTTCGGCTGCAGCTACAGCTTTGGAGAGAAAGCTATTATCAGGTAGGCATCTGGCCGCTGTTTGAAGGGGGAAGGCAGCACAGCGGTAGACGGCTACTCCGTCCCTTGGGCCGGTCTGCGAGCCCCACGCTGGCTCTGTAATTGCCTGCTGAGCCGGATCCAAAGGCTGTAATTGTCACTAGGCTGCATGGGCATAATCACAAACCCATCTATGAGAGGAGCCAGGATATTTGCACTACCCACCGTACCAACTAACTTACCTCTTAAGTTAGTCCAACCTCCCTTCCTCCTCTATGTGGACGATGAAGAGAAGCAAGTACTTTGAGAGGGAGATGGAAGGTGCCTTAGTGAGGCAGTGGGTGGCTTTACATGAAAAAAATTAGGACAGTGATGGCAAATCTCTTCGGTACCTGACAAAATTTTTTAAAGAGGTGTGGCAACCCTCTCTTGTTGGCTGTCAGCCCAAGCTCCTGTCACTGCCAAACTTGGCAGAGGAGCCCCTGGTTTTCCCTGGTGGCCCGGGGGACTTGGATGCTTTGGTAGGACCTTCACGCACCACACCGTGTTACAGCCCGGGAGGGAGGCTGGGCTGTCTGGTAGGAGTTGCGGGACACCTGGCCAGGGTTGGTAGGAAAGAAGTAGAGCAAAGGAAGTCATGAAGAGGCTCAGAGAGAGCAATTGCCTGCTGGCAGTTCTTTCCCAATCTAAGGTGTGAGCAATGATGCGTGGAGGTGGTTTCAGTGAGGAAAGGCCCAAGGATGATGCTTAGAAAGGTCCGTGCAGAAATCAGTGGATGGTGTGTTTGGTGGAGGTAGTGCAAGGCAGGCAAGCTGAGGAAGTAGTGCTGGTGGAAAAAGGCGATGTATTGATTTTGACATGTTAGGACTTTTCCCTACTATAGAAAGGAGCACCTTTCCTTGCAAAATGTAAATCCAGTACCTATCTGTAGAGTTACATGCCAGGGAATGAATTTAAATTAGTTTCCTCTTGTTTCACTGACAGTGTAGTTATTGTACAACAGTCGCCTTTCCATGTCATCCTCTGACATGTCTAATACTTCCTCAGCCTTTTATACAGGGTGTATGTAAATATGTCATAGCACGCTGATATCAATGGGTAAAAAGATCTCTTAAAGCATACAGCGGATGATATAAAAAAAGAGAGTAATTATACAGCATTATACTAGTCTAATGAATTCTATCATTGCTGGATTTTGGTATTCAATTCTACTTAATTATAAATACGTTTGCACAGCCCAGGCACCAGATGTGTTCCTCCTTGTCTATATTCAGTTACAGCACAAAAATTACTTCAAGCAGGATTTGACACTTCTGGTTTCCGAAAAAAGTTATCCACAGCGTGGTGTGTTTAGAATATATGTTTGGCTATTTTAGCCTAAATGCTACTTCCTGAGCTGAATCTAAAGCACTTCTTTTGTTTTGTTTTAACGTGTTGGTATGGAATGGTTCAATTCAGGCCTTGGAGCTGCCTTGGTTTACGAAGTGTGGGCAAGATTTTCTGTGTTAGTATTTATAATTCTCATTTTTTTGATACTTTCCTGGCACCCAAGGATATCAGTCTATCGTGTGCTGAGGGGTGAGGGCCTGCACAGTTTCTGCGGTTGTGGTAATTAGCTCCTGTATTAGGCAGCAGGGCGAGCTGACGGGTCCACAGAAAGGGAAGAATTTTCTTTGTACAGACTTGCATCGGGTCCCATTGCTTGGGACCTGCCTCATCTAAAGTCAGCCCTGCCATAAATTATTAATAACGTGTTGTGTGGTTAAGCAGTACAAAAAAAAGGAGTTAGACGTTCGAGAAGGAGAGCAGGGCGGGTGTCAGTGAAGTCCCTGCAGCGCAGGAAAGCGAGGATGAGTTGCTGTCAGCTGTACCACCGGCTCAGGGTCTGGAGTGCGGGGAAACTTGACATTTTTTCGAGTTCAAGATTAATCAGACTATCAGGAGTGAGTATCCCAAGCAAGGAACTAAATCTTGTAGGAGCATGGTTCAGCACCTTGTAGGTGAATAGTCACCTGAACAAGGATGCAAGGAAAACCAGGAGGCTTGTAGGAAAGGGGAAGATATTGCCCAGCAGATGACACTGTGCTTTAGGAGTAGGTGTGATAGAAAAGGAGGAAACCCACAATCCACAGGTATAAGCCATATTTGCAGTTATATTTGAGGAAGGAGAAGAACAGATGATTTTTATCTTAATATTCATTTCTTCATAGACATATAAAGTAACAGGCTTAATAGCAAGACATTTAAATGTGTTTATTAAGTGTGGTAAATGTGTTTATCAAGTGTGATATGGCTGTATCTGTATAGGAGACAGGAAAAAGCTGAGCTATTAGAGACCTGCTAGTTAGTCGTTAAAATCAGTAATAGAGTAGATTAATATAGTAAAATAGCATGTGGAGCTTTGGAACACCCTGTTAGCACTCAGGTGCCATTGTTAACCTTTGGTATGTCATGGCAATGCATTGTGATAGAAGTTCGTGGAAAGAGAACAGATTTCTTTTTTAAATAGGGAAAGCAGTTTTGTAAAAAAAGAATAAATTTGGTTTAGTGCCAAATGGAAGAGTAGAAGCACTGCTAGAGGACATGAGCATTATTAAAGCAACTGTACATATAGGCGAGGGGAGATGGCAGCTGGTGTGACTTCAGAGAGCGTCAGGCGGGAGGAGGATTGCTGGCTGAATTTCTCAGGGAGCTCTCTGGGGAATGTTTGCCTTTATTAGTGCTTTTTACTAATGGTGGGGTGACAGAATGTCACCGCTGTAATGAAATTTGTTGATGACCCAGTTAAAAGATTCCTAATACAGCAACAGATCAGAATGTTATGGGGAAGAAAAGGATGACCTTGAGACTGCAGTAATAGCAATGAGATGAAATTTAATAATAGGAAATGGAACTAACAGCAGAAACTTCAGCTATAGGCTTGAGAGTTCATCAGCAGAAAATGAGCAGGGACAAGCAGAATGAAGAGGAGAAGCATTAGTTGGTCACTGAGTCATTAGGTTATGCGTCCAGAAAAGACTCAGTTACGATGGCAGAGTATCCAGCTAAGGATGAAACCTCACCTGGATCACTATGTACATTTCTGGTCACCTGCATTCAAAAAGATAAACTGAAACTGGAACAAATGCAGAGAGTGCCAAGCGAAATCGCCAGGAGAAAGGAGAGTTTTGTGAGAGGAGATGGGAAGAGCTTGACTTGGGTATCGATCAGCAGAAGAGAAGAATGCTGAGTGATGTGACTGCCACCTACAGATATTCTGTGGTTGCAAACAGCAGATTTGAGGAGAAGCTACAGAAGATAAAGGATTATTGACACATACGCACACCTAAAAAAAAAAAATCAGCCAGCCATTAATGAAATTTAAACTGGAAATTAGAATAAACCCCTCAGCCATTAGGGCACTGGATTTGTGGAGTGGCTAATATCCTCAGGATAATAAGGATTAAAATAATGAATTGGTTTTACAGTGGAATGCTGACCTTAGCTGAGAGTCATTGAGTGTCTTTGACAGCAGGGACATTGACTTCAGTGATCCAGGAGTATCCTTTTAGTTCTTTATTCCTATGAACTACTTACATCTGGGGACTACTGAACTAGTTTAAATGACAATTTACTTCGACCTGTGCCTGAATTTCATCTAAAAACTGAAGAGATGGATTTTCTGAGTTATAAAAGTTCATGGCTTTTTACTATTTAAATTTTTTTTATCCTTCTAGCGTTCTTCTGGAGCAGTAGTCTCAAAAATTATAACATCGGGATAATAATCTTGCTGTATTTCTGATCTCTTCAGGCATTCATTATAAGGCTTATGAGAGAGGTTTAATGTCATATAAGGTAGAAGAGACTGAATGTGTCCTGCACCTTTATCAGAGGAACCTGATGAAACCCTTGTTTCCCTGCTAGTTTATTTTTCTTTACTCCATTTCCTGTGGTGATTTTTCCATCTCGGCGTGTACAATTAAGTACAAAGGCTGAGCTGATTGTAGATTTCATCGAGATTATTGCATAGTTTGTGTGCAGTGTGATATTTGCCGTGCAAGTCATGTGAATGAATTTTGCTAAGGGAAGCGTTAAGGTAACTCCATCGAAGTACAATAAAAATGTGAGTCTCAGATAAATATGCAAAACCAAATGTGGCAAGAGTTTTCTTTCTGATGGGAAGTAACACTTATCAATAAGTATTTTAATGTTTCGGAGAGTACTGAAACTAAACAATACTAATTTCAAATATCATCATATTGCTCGGGTGTTGCTGAAGTCAAGAGACCAGATGACAAATGGAAGTTAATAATTTAAGCCATTCTTAAAGCTTCTTATGTGCTTAATAATTGATTTGACATTAGGAAATAAACATTCTAACAATTTCATAGTACGTATTAGTTAACAATTACTTGTGTGATGGAGCTACCAGAGAACCATTAAAGAAGCTATCCAGAATTTCTTCTTAGCAAGTATAATTTAGGGTAGTCAAGCCTTTACCTTTCATTGGAATTGTTTTCCACTCAGAAATGTGACAGTTTACCTGACTTCCAGGAGGAAGGTTTTGGCATGGCACTGCATGAGTCTCTTGTTTGAGCTCTTTGACTTTGCTTACCTGCCTGCCATGGAAAAGCTTGTACCTATACATGGCCATTGGACATGCTATTTTTGGATATTTTTATGAATTAGATAATGAAGTGGTGTGTCATCATAGATCCTGACCTTTGGTCATTTTTCACCATTTGTCTCAAATCTGTTTCTGTTTGCAGGTTTCTAGTGCTGTAGTAATTCAGCTAGTGAGCTGTTACACAAAGAAAAAATAAAACAGATGGTGAGAATGTTACCTACAAGCTGCAGAAGAAGACTTCAGTTTACTTGTTTGAGGGTGTTCCCTGTTTCTGTAGCTTTTATGGAGTTTTAGGCACAACTGTGGCGCTAACTAAACGAATCTTAGTATCTGGATTATCAGAGGATCACTTCTCTTTTAGTCTAGGAAGCAGGCAACAGAATTTCCCCCCATGTGCTTGCAGTTTGTGGTACGCTGGTTGTGAAATACCTTTCAGTTTCACCTGCCAGTGTACAAATCTATAATGCTATGCAGATATTAGAAACATTGCTTACATTAAATTAAGCAATATTTGAAAGAAAGCGATATGGTCTGCTGGTTACAAATTTGTTGACAAGCAAGGTGCTAAGCATACTTTTCATCCTGGTAACTACATGTATAAGGATGGGCAGGTTCAGTCATGAAATGGAAATAAAATATATGAGAGAAATATATCTCCTACATTAATTAGTCACAAATATTTGTATTATAGTGGTCTTCTATTTCTCGTTACTAAAATTAAAAAACTTGATCTTAGAACTGAATTTAAACCATTTTTGTGGCTTTAGCACGCCTTAATTCTGATAGATGTCAGAAAGAGGTTTTGTAGCACAGAAGACATCTTAAGTTTTTTGGTAGCATTTACAATTGATTCGTCAGTGTGGTTAAACCCTCTAAACCGTTTATAGAGTTTTACAAAAGTAAGAGATAAAGAGGTAGAAACACATTTGATGTAGTAAGGCTCACTCAATATGAGTTGTAGAAGATGTATAAGTTTTATATATTCATGTATAAAAATATAATTTGTAAAATCTACATGAATACATTTTTACAGATATCTTAAATGCACAAATACAATTATGTCATAGAATTGTGTTATTGTATGATTCCAAATGTGTTTAAGTTCAGGTTTTTAAGAACAATGTATAATTAAAATGTAAGTTATATAAATAATAGATAAATTATAAATTGTAGAGTTACTGAGAACTAGAAAACAGATGTGCTTTCAAGAGATTATTTGTGTTCATTTAGTGATTTTTTTTGTTTTGTTTTATTTTACTGTGTGACAAAATAATGTTTTTGTATACAAAGCACTGTGTGTCGGTTGTTTATTGGGGCATAGTTTTATGTTGATATTGGCTTACTTCAGCAATAGGTTCTCTAGAAAAACAGAAAGGAGAAAAATAATGGACCAAGATAATAGTCAATTCTCAGAAAACATTTCAGTGTTGTAGAGGACAATCCCAGAAGTATTTATCTTTTATGATTTTGCTACCTCTTTAGGTAATGTGTGAGACCGATTCTCACACGTGTATGTTGATATGAGAAGGGCTGAGAACAGGAAAGGCAAGAGAGAACTTTGGCAGGTTTCAAAAGGAGCAGTCTTTCAGAAGGGAACCAGTAACTACTTGGAAGATCGAAATCGTGGAGAAGGACACAACACCTCCCAGCTTCATTATTGTGGAAAAGCTAAGCCTCCTGGGTCACTATCACAGGGACTTAGATACCAGTAAGGACCGTGTTTGTCTTTTAAAAGTTTTGTTTCTTCTGGAAAAATAAAAAGTGCTTGAATGCTAAGAAGCAGCATTGATCAGACTGTCTTAGTCTGACCACAGTAGTTGTTACTGCTCATCCCCACGCAAGGAAGAGGCACAGTCGCCGCAGTTCATCTGAACTTGCAAGGTGAGAACAGTGAATATTAAGTATTGTAAGTGAAAGCCCAGGCTGGGCTTCACTGGTTTGGGGAATCTGGGATGGGGATATGTTTAAAAAAAAAAACAACACAACACAAAAAAAACCCCAAAATAAACTGAAATGGTAGAGGTTTCATTCAGAGCAACCGAAAAGCCAAGAGAATCGCACACAGCCCAGTATCTGTGACAGTGGGAGAAAAACCATTTCAGTCTATCAGGGAAAAAAACCCCACCCTCTGTCCCTCCACATACATGCATTCACAAGGCTTAAAAAAAAAAAAAATCATGTTTTCATGCAATGCAGCATGCACTGTTGTGCCAGTTAGGAAAAAGGTTTTCTTTCTGTTACTATTATGAAGCTTCATATTGATTTTATAGCTTAAAATTAACTGTAAAATAACATATTTATCAGTAGTGTCAATTTTGTGTAATATCTTAAGTTCTTGAATGATATTGTTCTGGCAGAGTTAGTTTGAACAGTTTAAAATTTGACTGCATATTAATTATGTTGGATTGCATTTTTCTTATTTGCTTCTTGTAAATCCCATTTTAGCTAAGTTATATATGTATATAAATTCTGTTTCTTACTTTTCAGGGCATTATCTTTGCTTAAGTTGCCAAACCTGAATCTCTTCTTAAATGTTCTGATTTCTGTAACATTTGCAAAAATTCTTGCAAATATCTTTGTTTTGCAAGAATGGTATTCAAGATGGCAGATGGAGTGATGACTTAGACAGTAACTACAATCTCCCTGCCTCATGTCTTCATTGCAAAGTCATTTGCATTTTGTAATCTGCACAGTCTCTTTCCACATTAGTGCTTTCTAGATTTCTCCTGTGTTGTAATATCCCAATTTGAGATGGTTTCTGTAATTTATGAGTTCGCACATTTGTAATATGAATGTCCTTTGACTATTTTCTGCTTGTTTTGGTTATTTCACAATTCCTTTGTATTCCTTTTTCAGCTCTTCCTTTCATACATTTCCTCCTAAGTTTGCATCACTTTCTCATATTTACCATGACAGTTGTCTCCTCTCCCACTTATTGATGAAGACAGCCTTTCTTCAATTTAATACATCGTTATTTTTCACCACCCTGTATTTTTTGTCTTGCAGTCAGCTGTAGTCTTCATGACAATATTTTTTGCCTCATTCAATACGGATGAGTTTACGTAAATAACAATTTTTAGCTGTCATTAGTGACAATGATAGTGTTGCAAGTTCAAATATCTGAGGGCTCAATTAGACTTCTGTCATATTCCCCTTGACCACACTTACTTACAATTCTGCCCCCCCCAAAAAAAGAAAAGAAAAAAGCTGTGTGGCAAGGTTTTTTTCTCCTTGTTGATAATATAAGCAAGCAAAAGATTATGGCTTTATCTTCCAGATTCTGTTTTTTGGGGGGTTTTTTTGTTTGTTTTTGTTTTTGTTTTTGTTTTGTTTTGTCAATTTGGGATAGAATTGATCCTAAGTAAATAGGATTGTACTTCATATGTGACAGTATTGTATACATTTTTCTTTATTATGCTGCTGTTAGTCTTGATCATCAAATTTTTTTCCAAATAATTTACAGTGATGAAGGAAATGGATTAAACAGTCTCTCGTATAAAGGAGGTGAATATTGAAATAAATCATATTAAACATACATGTGCCTGAAAACTTCTACTTTCCATAAAGAACAAAAAAAAAAAGGTCTTATTGCAATTAAATAAGGTAGAGATTTGAGTAAGTCTTTTTTTCTCCTGTCACGCTCTGATTACCCATTATGACTGCATATGTTATCTAATGACAGTTCCTGTCAGTGTGTACATATTACTTACACACATATATAAACAAGTATAATATGGTGTTTTAAATGACTTTCACATAGAGGAGATTACAGTCTTACTTAGATACACATGGATGCTTTTTATTTTCTTCTTGCAAGAACCTGAATTTACTCAGCATTTAGAAACTTATTTAAGAATATCAGATATGATTTTGGGTCTTTGTCAGGTCCAATGTGGATAAACTGCCAGGTCTACTGGATGACCCAGGGTATTGACAAGGGAAGGGAAGTATGTTGTCTGCATGACATTAATTTGTATATTAAATTCCATTAAAAGGTCAGGTTGGTGCACAAGAAAAATTGGGAAAGATCATGTTGCTTTGGTCAGATGCAGACTGGAAAGCGAAATTCTGGTTGATAAGAAAGCCCCAAATGCAGAAAAGTGCAATAAATGCACATTATCATGTGTGAATCATGTTTATTTCTATACTACCACATAATTTGCTCTAGATGAGCATGAGAGTTTCATACTCCTTGGTGATGTAGGCAGATGGTTGCAGGATATATTTCTCCACAGGGGCCAGCAAAACAATCTGTACTTTAATATCTCTTAATTCCTTTTCTTCTCACCTCTCCATATTTACTTTTAACCATATTTCAGTAAGTACTACTTTTCTCAAGCTATGTGAACATTCTGCAAACAGCATTTTACAGTATCGCAGGGACATGTAGTGGCCACTGAAGCTACAAATGGAAAATCTTTCTGGATCCATGGAATTGGCAACGTTTCTGTGATTCATTACTTAGCTAGTGGTAGTGATTTCACATAATGGAGAAATGCAGAACAAAACAGCTTTGCCTCTCGTGTTGTTGTAGGGTTTGTATTCTCCTTTTTTTACCATGCTGAGCAACCACGTATCGTAGGGATTTAGAAATAAAATGGGATTTATTTAATAAAATGTTAGGTTTCAGTTTTCAGTACTTTTGCAATTGTGTTGCAACTTTACATGAGAGTTTTTGGGGGTTTGTTTGGGTTTTTCTTAACCTGTTTTATCAAAACAGAGTGAGATTGCCAGGCCCTTTGTTGAGGATGGCTGCAGTCTCAGCGATAGTGGGAGAGGACTGAAGTCAGGACGAAAGCCACCACCGCCGTGTCTGGCTTCTGCCTCCCGCTGTTTCCATGAGATGAGACCTGTGCCCATGGGCAGATGGCTGCCAGTCGGTGTGCACAGGCTGAGCACCAGGTGCTGGAGAAATGTTGGAGTCGCTGTGTAAGGTTGTTAGGGAGGACGGAGCAAGCAAGTTAGACTGGCCACAACCCTTGGGGGTTGATCCCAGGTCCTGGGGTTTCAGTACTTGGAAGAAGCCGCCTAGAATTGCCGTGAAAGCTGTGCACCTCCACTCCCGCAGCGTGGAGATCTGGGCATGCAGGCGAAGTAATGGCCTAGTGATTTTTTAGCAGACAGCTTTCCCCGCTACTCTTGTGTTTTCCTTCTTTTTGGGATCTGGGGAAGTTGGTCACACAGTCATGGACAATAGATGGTTCCTGGGCAGCAGCGTGGAAGAAGAACGGCTGCAGGAAAAGGTGAAGAAGAAGGTTGAGTTAAAACTGTAAAAGAAATATAATCCTTAGTTAGGGATAAGTTAGTGTAACCCGATGGTAAATAAAATCCCCGGTTGGGTAGGCAAGGAGCAGTGTGCGTTTTGTGTGTACAGGAAATAGACTTTCAACTCTTGTTATTTGTATACTCAGAGGCAATGGATAGAAATGGGATAGCAAACAACAATCTGCAAAAATACTATAGGAGTTATAAAAATTGGAACAATTTTGAAGTACAGAAGGTCAACGATATTGTGTATTTCAGGCTGCTGTGTCTTCCTGTCATGAGGCTACAGTAAGGTTTCTTGCTGTTAAGGAAATTGCTTCTTAAATACACCACATCATCAAGTACTTTACGTACTGAAATTTATCTTATATATTTTTAAATACAATTTAACGCTTGGCACACTAATATTAATATGACTCTCCAGGTGTTTGAGAAAAAAATAATGCTAGCAAGAGGGGGTGTGTGTTTTGAATAGATTAATTTTAATGCAGAATATGCATAAGGAAGTCATTCTTTTTAGGCAAGGTCTGTTGTTGAAGTCATGAAATATGAAGTAATAAATTAAACTTGTCACAATTTTAGAATATTTTTTAAAGCAAAGAAATTTCTGGGAAAAAAAAAAATTGTCTAAAAATGTTCTCTTATGAAATATAGCTGAAAATGTGATGGCTTCAGTGACTTACCAGTAATAAAAGTGAAGCTTTTGCTTTTCCCCCGGTCGACTTTTCTGTATTTTGTTATACTTGGAATTAAAAAAAAAAAAAATTTTACAAACCCAATCTAATGGTTTTTAGTGAAGTTACCTTTTCAGTATCCCCTTAACTGGCAAAGTATCATCATCATTATTGAACCATAGAGTAGCTAAATGATCTCCCAACACTTGTTTAAAACTGCAGTGCTCTAACCCTTTTTCATCCTGAGCAGTCTTAACCTTGAGATCCTCCAAAAGAACCCATCACCTAAACTGTAACTGCACAGTAAAGGACTCATAGCTGTGTCTATGCAATGAAAATGTTGCTCTAGTTAGGTTTCTTCTTACTATTAAGTAGATTACTACTTGAAGATCCCATTTTTCAGTTCTCAAACTAGTGACGCTTTCTTAGTGTCATTGTTTTTCTGACCAGAGATATTGGAGTCTTTTTAGTGTTGAATTAATTTTACAGAACTTCAATATTTAGGGCTATACATTTTTCACGACTAAAGCCATGAGTTAGGGAAGAGGCAGCACTACGCAGCTGGTGGGGTGAGTAGCACTGGTGCCTGAGCAGGCAGAGCTGCCAGGCTGCCCCGTGGGAGCCCAGGTCCTTGTTATCCAGAAATGTCTTCTGCTCCTGGACTCCCACCCCTTTTCCTTAAAAGCTCAAATCTCTCATTCCTCCAACACACCCCAACTCCTATATCCAACCCCTTCTGTTCCAAAGGATCTTGTAAATTATTCCCAAACTTCTCTCTCAGTAATTCCTCCTGTTCCTTCCATTCTTCCTTTTTAAGTCCTCCTAGCCAGAAAACCCATAGTCAAGGTTCCCTGCTCCCCCCTCGGGCCGTGTCTCTGTCCCTTCCTTCTTAGGCTCATCCTCAGTTTTTGCCACAGTTTTGTCTGCTCAAGCATCAATGGTACTGTAGTTTTTCACTCCACCGTGGCATGGTATTCCACTGCTTGCAAGCAGATTAGCAGTCTTTAGTTGGTCTTTAAAAATAGCTGTGCCTGATTTATCAGGTTGGTCTTCAAAGAAGCATAGCCACAACTTCTGCTCTGGTGTAAATATCTCAGATGGGTGTTATTTATCAAATCATTTTGGGCAAGATTCTTGAGGGCAGGAAAAGCAGTGGGACACAGCAGGTCTATTCATGATGCAGTTAAACTTGTTTATAATTTCTGAAACATTTGAAATTATTAATTCTGATTTTCAAATTATCATCTCACTAACTTTCATTTAAACTTGTAGGATTGTGCATACCTGAAATATTTAGGCAACTTTCAGAGTATGCTAGTTTACGTCTCTCAGGTTTTGTTAAAAAGGGAAGGTTTCTGCTATTAGAGAAAACCGAATACTAAAAAAATGTGGGGAGTTAAAAAAACCTTAAGGACTGAAGTATGTAATTTCTGCGAGTGCATAAAAACATCTGTAGTAGAGCAGATCAGAAATCATTATGCAGTATTAAGACATAACCACCACTGTTTTGTGAGAGCTTCTTCCCCACCTCGCCGCCTAGTAATTTTATGGTGGGCAGTCCTGTCTGATCCCGAAAGTCTGGGAATCACTGACAGTGGACCTTGTCAACACAGTAAATTAACCCCATTATAATATTATAGTTATCACTCCGATGCAGCCTCTGGTACTTGAGTTAATTCAGATATAGCTGAAGATAGAGCTGAAGCGACTGTCTATTTCTACAAGCCTCTTGGTATGCAGGACCCCCAAAATGGGGCAAGCATGATGTGAGACAGTGATTCTTTCCACTGATGTATCCAGAGTGGAATCTTTCCCAGAATAGCATCTCTGATCCAATCTGTCCATCCATCCTCCTAGCGAAAGGCTTTGTTCCGTCCCCAGTCCAGAAAACTGGCTTAAAAGCTATAAAGAAGCCTCCTGTAAGATGGTTCTCGAGTTCTTCTTCATTACAGTTTAAACCTCTTGCACTGAGAAAACAATGTTATAAAGGTTGTAATTAGATTACCACAGTTAGAAATTCCCAGATGATGTATTGCTGTTGTCCACTTTGACATTAACACAGTTTTAATGTTGACAAACTACCGTAGAAGAGCTCAGTTGAGAGTATGTTGCAATCATTAATCCATTGTGCTTGGACAAGCGTTTTATCATGATTATCAGAAGATATTTGCATGAATACAGGCAAAAGTGACATGTGATCTGGCCTCTTTGCACTCAGGGGGTAATGGCTTTTCAGCTTACTCTAAGGGAAGGGAGAACAGCTGAGGAACCAGCTGGAACAATTCCAATGTTCCGCAGGGTCTGAAGCTGAGTAGGAGATTTTCGCTGGAGCGGCATCTCTTCTGAACATTCAGGAATGGCAGTAGTTCAAAGCCCTTCTGTGCAGTATCTCATAGCCATGTTTTGTCCTTTTTAAATTTCCTGAATCTTAGTATGATATTTTTAGATGTAATGCAATACCCAGTCTTGCGTTACACGTGCTTATTTTTATTTTAAATATCTGACTTTCCTTGAATTTTGGCGGATGCGTCATGTCCCCATTTATTTAACAGGTCATCATGAAATTAATGCTAAGCAGGGATCATTAAAGGGGATATTGTGTGTGACGAGTGGAAAGTTATTTTTAACCACAAGACTGAAGAGCAGTCTCTTCTATCCTAGTCCCCCAAAAGACAAGAATGACTCATTTACATTTCAGATGAGATACAGATACCATCTGTTACCAACTTCATTCAGATTTGTGATGAAGCCTTCAATAGATTGCTTTCAGATGAATAAAAAAAATGACAGGTTATTAAATATATCAACAGTAATGTTTGCTCAGCTCCGATTACACTGGATTTTCAAGAGATAATGTATTTGGCCAAATTGCATGCCATATTGCAATTATTTTTTAAAATGTTTTATTTATTTTTATTTTTATTTCAGTCCTTTAAAAACAGTAAGGTACACAGAAAAGCCTTGGTCTCGGAAGCCAAGAAATGTTGAATGCTATGCTTAGTGTCTCAGCTTCCCACTTGATGTGCTTTGATGGGAGAAGGAATCAATTTACCACTTGCAGAATATGATGTTTAATAAGATACCTTCCCTCTCCCCCGGAATAGTGTGCCCTTTTTCGAGGTAACATGGAATAATGAATTACTTCATCTGGCATCTTTTGTATGTTTCTGTAAAAGAAGCAGCTTTTATGTCTAAAAACTGCTGTTTTGTCTATATTGATAGTCAAAAATGAAGGTTTTACCTGCAGGAGAATAAATTCAGCTACTTGTAACAACAGCTACAATTTTGATGGAAGTACTGGAAATTCCTCATTGGATCGTATTGGTGGAGCAGCGGCCGTCACGAGCGTTTACCTCAGATTTTTCAGGGAGCCCTTGCGAAGCAGAATCGATCACTTGTCACAGCAGCGTTTCGGCAACGTCCTACTTTATTGCAGTTCAATAGCGGCGTAAAATCTCCAAGGACTGCTTTGAGATGGATCAAGGTAATGCTGTAGAGAGAGTATTCCTGTCAAGTGTTGATTTGGGAGCCTGTACAAGGTGGCAAGCCCAGACGAAGGCAGGAGCGGCAAAGAGCGTGCAACGGCTGCGCGGGGCAGGCTGAGGAAGGACCGTGCGGTGCTGTCGGAGCTCGGGCAGGGCTGACGAACTGGCAGCGATGTCATGCGACCGGTGCTGCCGCCGTTTGCCTGCCAGTCCGCTGATCAGGAGCTGGCTCCGGCAGCTCTTCCAGCTGGACAAGCCTTTGCGGCTGCGTCAGAGATGTGTTCATGGTGTTGGCTGAAATAATGAAATAGTGTAGGAAAACAGATAAGAAAGAAATCAGAACGTTCCCATTTGGCTGAGGTTATCCAAGGTGTGATTGCTCACCTGCAGCATAGTTTTGCTAGTAGCAAAACATGTAAACTGACAAACTGGGGAACAAAGTGGCTGGTCTGATGCGCGCCTGTGCAGCCGGTTATTTGGAGGACAGCTATAATCATAGCATCATAGAATCATTTAGGTTGGAAAAGACCCTTAAGATCATTGAGTCCAACTGTTAACCTAACACTGCCAAGTCCACCACTAAACCATGTCCCTAAGCGCCACATCTACACGTCTTTTAAATACCTCCAGGGATGGTGACTCAACCACTTCCTTGGGCAGCCTGTTCCAGTGCTTAATCCATATGTATGTGAGAGAAAGTGGGTATGGAGAAGGCAGTACGTTTTAGATCAAAGGATGGTGATAATGAGCTTCTGTGCCATCAGTACAATGAGAAAAGGAAGAGCATGTTTTATCCTCGTTATCTGGACCAAGAAATGGGGTACCTTTTGCTGAATGAGGATGGGATTGGCTGCAATCACTGCAGACAGACCTGTTCTCCTCTTCTGTGCCCCCGGTGCAGCAGGCAGGCGTTGCGCTGCACCAGCCCCGAGCAGCGTGAAGGAGCGTTGTGTGCCACTGGTTTGCTCAGCATTAGGCTCGCGGGAATGCTGGGGGCTGCTGGCTGCTCTGCATGGTGGCCTGGGGGCACAGCGGGGAACGGGCCGCGGGGCATGCCAGAGCGCGGTACAGCAGGGGGGTGACGGGGAACCTGGTGTGTGTACTTCCTAGCAGAGGAAATCTGAAGTGGTATTTACAGCAGCAGGTACTCAGTCTAAAGATACTGCAGTGGGAGAAGAGCACACATTTCTGGAGCTGTTATCTCTGCCTCCCTTTAAGTGTTACCAGCACTGATCAATTCTCACTGCTGGTGGAGAGAGCACCGGCTATGGAGGGTTGGTGACATGCTCTGAAGGTGGGCATTAACATGTGTAGCAACCCACAAAAAGTAATTCTACTTAGTTTTGATTGAAGTGAAGGTTTCCCTCACAGGATCCAGGCTAGGACATTGCCACCTTAAAAATAACACAAATGAATACTTCCAGTATAGTCTTGGTGAGTGTAAGGATGATCTCCAATCACTTACACGGTATGAAAACACTGAATTTATTTAGCTGCCTTCATCTGATACTGGACAGTGATGATAACAAACACACAAGTAACCACACGCATGGAATAGTATATACATATTTGCAGCACAATCTTGACCCACTACTCCTGTCAGATGCATCAGAGCCTTAACTTCAATTGTACTTTGTGAATATAATCTTCATGTAGATACACATTCTGTTTCCAGCTGCAACAAAAGTCTAAATGAATATGCACCTTATTGAACTGTAGAGTAGCTAAATGATCTCCCAACACTTGTTTAAAACTGCAGTGGTCTAATCCTCCTTCGTCCTGAGCAGTCTGTTAGGCGGTGCCCGGAACATGGGCATAGATATATGATTTATATATATCTAGCTATCTGTACTTGATTGGAGCTTCAGAACTGTAAATAGTAGCTAGAGATTTCTTTCCTCTAAAGGATAGGGAAGGGATTCAGATGGAAGCAAAATAATGAATTGCCAACATACAGCTTTTCTGTCAGTGCCATAAAGATAATACTTGCTTTGCTAGAGGTGACCTGTGGTTTCTGAAGTAGAAAGGATGGAGGAAATTAACATATATTTTACAGGTGTATTATTACAAGGAACAAATTAAAGTAACACAGAGAGAAATGTCTTCTTTAAATGTGGAAAAACTGATTATGTAAATGGTATTTGGGTAATGCAGTTTCTTCCCCCATACCAGCACTTCAAAGAGATACACCAGCACTGCAGGATAAATGGGATGAAGCAGGCACATATTCCGATCTTCCTCCACCCACCGTCCCCCGCTTTAGTGTTTCTAAATGTTCATTTGAGTACTTCTGAATTCTCATTTTCATCACTGAACAAATCTAAATCCAATCCAGGAACTATCAGCAAAATAACATGTCAGAAATCAATCTGGAAACATCTTAGTAGTTATGCTACTGTGAAATCAATGTAATGGAGGCTAGAATAATATTTTGCATGTCTTTCAGTTATGTTTGGTTAGTTGATTTACCCATGTGAAAGAACTAATGCTTAGCAGAAAGTCTTGCTGTTTGTGCTGCCTTATGTCACACTGGCTGAATTGCTACAGGAGGGACAGTCTCCGATGCAGGAGGAAAGCAGCTGATGTTCCAGATGCCAATTTGAGTATATATTTGCGTTTTGTGGAACAATGTTTCTAAAGCTCTACATCAGGGTTTTTAAAGCATTCCTGTTTGAATGCTTCATCTGGCAACAGCAGCAGCAGCTCTCGGAACCTGAGAGTATTTATGTGCCATCCGCTGTTTGGGAGGCCTTGTTCTGGATTTGTCAGGAGTTTAGCAGATGAAAAATTAAGATTGAATGATTATTTTGATTTCATAGTCACATACTCATTGGGGGAATACACCTGGCCTTTGTTCCGTGCTACTTAAAGAATGAAGTATATGGCATCTGTTTAAAAAAAAAAAAACCTAAAAGTAGTATCAGGAAAAAGAAGCCTATCAGAGTTTTCAGTAGTTCTAAAATAACTAGCTACCTGAAACACCAGGTAGCTGTATTCTGTGTAACACAGAATTTTCCACTATGTGCTCGTAAGTCCTGTGCTATTTAAAGTGTGGGATATTGCTTTTCCCATATTTCCCAGTTGTGATTACTGCTCCCTCTGCCACTACAAGCATGAAGGGCTAGCATCAAATCCTCCCGTCTTCTTGTCCCCATTCCTTACAGCCTCTGTCAGGTGCAGCTGCGTATTTTCAAATTCCAAATATCTAACTATCTACATAGATATATAATGTCTAGATAGTTTCTACATATCTGAATCTGAAGAGTTGTCAAAAAGAGTCAAAAATATCCTCTGTCTAACGCCAGGTATCTTTAAAATTCCCAGGCTTCTTTCTCTGCCTTGGTGGGAAATGCCATTCTGCATTCTTCTCTTAGGAGGTAGGAAAAAATTCCTGGTTCCCCTTATCATAACTGTTGCTTGAAGCAATGTCAAAGGTTGAGGCTTTGCAATTGCCCGTTAGCTAGTGGATGCTATTGGAGACGAAGAGACCTTTTTTTAAGTAAAAGCTGCACGCTGACACCATAGAATTGATCAGAATTCCTAAGTCATACATAGGTTATAAAGATCATCACAAGTAAGCCATAAGATGCTAGCAAATCAACACAAATATGTGTTTATTTTAGGGAAAAAAACCCACAAAACAGACAGAAAATATGACATTGAATAAGGACCAGGTACGGTTGGTTTCTTCTTTTACTGTTTCTAGGTTTGTCCTCTGTAGCTGCCCCCTTGTACAGCCCAGTTATGTTTGTGTGAGCAGCACATACACTTTATTGCAATGTAACGTGTTTTATGTATGATTAACTTTTATCTGTGCATTACCTATTGATAAAAAATACTGAATCCAACCATTCAAAAAAATTCTTTATATTATATGATGTATTATATGAGATTCCTATTTTAGCAGGACAGGCGACATTTTCTTGCAGATAACTGGTCAGTAATGAAAAACAGGACTGCCAAGGAATGCTTTCTTCAAGAACCACATTTTATCCTAAAAAGCGCACAGAGAAAGCAAGCAAAAACTACCAAGAAGTCTGAAGGTTAAACAATTATTCTGTCTGAAATTTCTGACTGATTTTAAACATCAGCTTTTAGAGAAAACAGGACTGCAGATATCATTGGAAGCTGATGATGCCAGATTTAAAATAAAGTTGTTCCCGGGCACTTCTGCAAGGATTTTGTGCATTCAGAAACTTGAATTGTTTAGAGAAATCGTATGGGTCATTGCTTTGCCTGAATTCATGTATGCTCTGTCATAAAACTTACAGACTAAATCTCGCCTAAGATGGTAGCCTCTCCCAAACCCCAAACCACTACGGACTGAATTCCTCTGTAACAAAAGACCAGTGTAAAATATGACTGACTTTGAAGTAGGTATTTTACCTTGTATTTAAATTCATGTTTCATGAGCACTGAAGGCCGGACACCAAGTGTGTTTAGACTGATACGCTGCTGTAGCTTTATTGAGTGGATACCATACTGAAAGATGCTATACTGGAAATGAAAGTCGTTAGTCATGAAAACAGGGTCAATGAAAGAAGTTACACCAACAGCAAACATTTATGAGAGACAGACATCTTTTCATTGACCATGGGCAGCTGCAATCCAGACAGCAAAATAAACAGAGAGGACTGTTAGTGCTTGGTATGTTCCTGGATAAGACTGACTGTTGCTAGTATATATTGATTTAAATCTAGAGGATGCTGAGGGAGGAAAAAACCAACCAGGACTGATGACAAAACTATTTTAGAACTTGTTATGAGTAAATCAGTAACGTAATTTTATTTCTGCCTCAGTGATTGATAATTGCTAATTTTCCCCCAAAACTCTCATACTATCAATATGCAGGCATATTATGCACATACTCTTCTTCTGGACAAATATTACCATTTCTCAGCTTGTTCCAGTTTATGGTAATCAGCATGGCTTTTAATCCCTGTATAAAGAGTGAAGATGACTTGTCCATAGGTCTTTTCAAAAACCAAAAATGGGCTCAGCAGAGTTTAAATTTTTTAAATATGATCTCAATGTTGTTTTCCCATATCTAAACAGCTCCTGAAGTTGCTAGGGGATGTTTCACAATTGGGAATGAGTTTTGCCTCTGCAATTGCCAATAGGTGAGTAATGGCTTCGTGAGATAAACCATCCTATAAATATGTTGCCTGTACTGTAAAGACATCTGGGAGCCTTCTGCAAAGCACTAGATCTTCCTGTTCCCCTAGGAAGGCCTGTAAAAGAGGTTTCTCATTTCAAAACAATTATCTTGCAAAATATGGCTTCTAAAGAGAATATCCTTATGAAATTTGGTATGTAAATTAATAGTTTATTGATTCATTTTCAGGCTAGCATAAGGGATAAGAGAAAACCTGGTTTTTCCTTCTGTTGAGCAAATCATCTCAAAATGATATGGATTACTTCACAGAAAACAATTCTTTTCTGCCTGATTGTGTAAATGTGAATCAGGCAAAGAATTGAGCTTTGCTTTTCTTTTACTTAAAAGAAAAGTGATCTATGTGTTACAGATGTTTGTTACCTATTTTTTGTCAGTGTTAAAACATAAGTGTTGTATGGCATCAGTCGTGATCACAACTGGCGTTAGTAACGGAAGGAATATGGAAGTGCAGCATGTGTCAGTACTGATTGATCTTATGGTTATCATTGCTTGAATTGTGTTGAAAGTAGAGTTTTTAATATTTTCAGTAGCTGGGGAATTAATTTTTTTCCAGATTTGGGTGCAATAAATTGGTATTGTCGATGGACAGCTGTCTTTCATATGTGAGGGGAGAACTGATTTATAACTGGTGCTTTTACTGCTGACGAGAACTTAAGTAGGAGGTTTCATATGATTAAACCTAGGCAAGTTGTTGTGATATTTTCTGTATGGTCTGCAGGGTACTTAAAAATAATGTGCTGCATAATACTCCCTGGTTTTTTATAACTCTAATTACTAGGTGAAAAATCTCCATTGCTTAAATGTTCAGTACACCTTAGGTGTCTACATAGTATAACCACGTGAGTATTTTTTGACATTTTGGCAGCCATTTTTTCTCCAAAATAAGTTTTTCTGAGTCTTGAATGGGTAGAAGTTTCTGTTTCCAAAGCTTATTGTGATATGGTTGGTAATGGTTGAGAAGGTTTGTTCCCCATTTTGTACACCCCTGTAGGCTGATGGTCTGAAGTTGTTCCTGGCTAGCCGATACGGTACGGCTGGGGCGGCATTGTTTAGCCGATACGGTACGGCTGGCTGCAAATGTGTTACGTGTCTGATAATCTGCCTCGGAGATGAGCTAGCATCTCTCTCCCTGTATGTTTCCTCAAACTCTTCCCCTCCTGGGTGGCCTCCTGGGCCCTCCTGTGTTTGAATCATTTCATAAACGCTTTAGTCTTGTCTTTGAGAAGTCAGAGTTTCATTTTGACACCGGGTTGAGTCTTCCTGCAGGTTAGCATTATTATCTAGTTCAGATTGTTCAAAGCTCTTCTGAGGCTACTCTCCCTGTTTCTGATAAATGACTGGCCATTGCAACGTTGCCTAACAGTTTCTTAAACGGTCTTTATTGTTGCTGTTCTTGAGCAAGAAGAAGGCCTCAGATGAAGAGAGAAAGACAGAGAAAGCAAGCCAGCCTTTATACGGTTTGGGCCTGAGAGACTGTATCTAATTTACTCTGTGGTACGCCTTGTAGACCTGATACCCATGGTTGAATCCTGGCCGAATGGCATATTTTGGCAAGACCTGGGTGTGTCTCATTCTTTCCACATTGCCATTTCCTTTGGAAGGAAATCCAGACACATGGGGAAGGAGGGAGCTGCAGTGCGCTCTACCAGGAGCAACGGGTGTATCTTCCCAGGCAGGGTGTGAAGGCTCTGGGTGCACATCTCTTCCACCCAGCACAGTGACTTTCACACGGGTGTGCGTTGTGCGTGCCCAGTAGCTGTTTTTCCAGATGGACTGCTTGAACTCTCTGTCTTCGGAGTTTGTATTGTAAACTGAGAATTCACTTTCAGAGGTAGGAAATACTGATTTCCTTCAGTAGAAGAGAGCACTGGAAGGGGGAAAAAGCCC
This sequence comes from Fulmarus glacialis, assembly GCF_000690835.1. Classification (NCBI taxonomy): domain Eukaryota; kingdom Metazoa; phylum Chordata; class Aves; order Procellariiformes; family Procellariidae; genus Fulmarus; species Fulmarus glacialis. The sequence goes on along the minus strand of NW_009197576.1, from coordinate 40,111 downwards.
TGGTGTTTTGGAACATTCACAATGTTGGGGAGAAAGATGAAAGATGAGCTGAAAAAACATGTGTGGGGTTTTTTTTTTAGAAAGGTAAATAAATAAAGGAAATAAAAGGCAAATTTAGGAAGAGGAGAGAATGTAAGTATTTCTAATTTTTGTGTCGTAGGATTCTCAATAAAACAGCTACAGACTCTAGCACCAGGCAATCCTAGCTTTCACCTAAGAAGAATAAATCTCTCGCCTTGATAATTGCAGACAGAAGAGCTAGGACAAAACAGTATAATCTGCATGTGAGTAAACCAGAAATCAGGAGGAAGGGAGTCTTTTTTTGTGTGTGTGTCTGAAGCAAAGCCAGTCTGACGACTTTGGTTGGTTGGTTTGTTTTGTTTTCTGGGTGGGTTTTTTTCACTGCTTGGGAAGCTGTACAGCAATAGAGAGATAAAGATTATCTTTGGTTTGGCAGCAGAAAGATTTGTGTGAAGAGTGCTGAGCCTGAGGATGCAAGGACAGTTCAATAACATGCTTGGGAAAGGACAGTTTGGCAAGTAATCGGAATGTGCAAAAGAAGCCTGGTCTATTGATAAGAAAAAACACCCACCAAAAAACCCCAACAACTGGGACCATTTTCCCTTCTAGATCAAGTTTCATCCTCTTCCAGAGGCCTTTTTTCAAAGGACAGGCTAACTAAGCATACTAGTACAACTGTACTGCCACACAAAGAAAAGTTAGTTGCATGGATGACAGGCCCTATTTAATTCCCTACCCTGCGAATGAGCAACCATATTATGCCACCGCATTGTTCATCCTTTTCCCACCTTTCATAAAACAGTACAAAACATAAAGCATGGCAGCAAAAAAAGAAGATGGTGGCATGCAGCATGTTTAACCGGACTCCACAGTAGTTAGTGATTTGTCTTTACTTCACAAGTAAATCAACACACCATTTTTCTTGATTGCCATAAGCTGTAGGCAAGACATTGTCTCAGGAATGGAAGTAAGAGGAATGTTTGCATCAGAATGAATTTGTTCTTGGCAGAGGTGCATGGGGAGCTTGCTGGCAGAGTGAGTAACTCTGGATGCCACATCTTAGTTCCTTATTCTCGGAACACATAGATGAAGGACACCAATCTGAAAATGAAGCATCAGTAGAATTTTGCATCGCATTAGCACACTTTTTTTCATGAAAATTCCAGTAACATTTCATTAACGTGCGCATCATGAGTTAAAATTGCTGTTACAGAAGAGCATTTGTACTACAATAGTAAATGGAAGCATATTTTAGTATAGGGCTCCTGCAAGACCTTGATAATTATGTTAAGAAAGCATTTCACCAGTCTTGCACAACTTGATTCTTCTCGCATATCAGTGGTAGCAGGCAGCTGCGCTAGCGTCAATAATTCAAGCATTCACGGAGTCAGTGTAAATAAGGAAAAGAAGAATTGGGTCGTCCAGAGGATTGTTTTCACTCCAGTGAGCACTGTGTCTTATTTCAACAGTATAGACGCACTGTAATATTCTTGCTGCCCTCACAAGAGGATGTCTCTGAAAAGGCCATTTTTGGGAGGTTGTCCACTAGCTTTCCTTGCATACGTTAGCTTGGGGACTATGGAAGAGGACTGAGGGCTCAGAGAGGCGAGTTTTATACGCTGCTGAATTGGCAGCGTTTGGGAAGCTGCTGCTCTGACTTCCCTTGAGGAATGAAGACGATCGCATTGAAGAAGGCAGAGTGGTGACCCTCAAGACCCTTTGCTCCCCTCCTCCTGGCTCCTTCTCTGTTCACTCTTCAAGGCTCTTTTTCTCTCCAGGCATCTAGTCTAACAGTTTGTCGGGGGGGGGGTCTTTTTTCTGCACAACTCCCACCACAGGTTTTAATAGTGCTTCTGTATTATTTAGGCTTGCTAGCTTTTTTGAACGGGGAAGTGTGTCAGAGAGAAGACAAAATAGACTAGAAATGCTGTAGCAGTGTCTTCTTGTCACTGTTCTCATTTTTGGCTGGGAACAACTGGTAAATGGGGTCCTAGAGAAAGACCAGAAAGATAAGATGTTTGGATTTTGTTAAGAAGTAAAAAAGGCCGAATTTTTGACTGCTAGGACACTATAACACCTGTCTTAAATAAGCCTTTGAATAAGTAAATTACTGTGAAACAATTTAAATGAGAACAGGAGAGAAACCATAGTATGTTGGTAGCTGCTGGTAACTAATCTTGCCCTCACCCACATCACTTACATCACGTGATGTGACATTTCTCTGGAAGTACTTTTAATTGTGCCAAATAACCTGGCATTCTGACAGCAATGTCTTTGTTTATTCTTGCTTTACAAATCTAAAAATAAAGAAAGAAAAAAAATGAGAAAAGCATTGAGAAAGGTGTAAGAGAGAGAATGCTGAAGAGCTGTATTACTGTTCCAAGGGAATTTAGCTACCTTTCCAACATTACCGCCTTACATTAATTCTTCAGAGAGGAAGGCAAATTTCTCTTCAAGATTTCAAGGGTTGGAGTATAAAGTGAAAATTCACTGATTGAAGTGCAAATCTTATGTGGTTTGAAAGTTCTTGTAAAAAAGTTAGGTTTCATAGAGGAAAATTAAAAGAAGAATCCTTTTAATGAAAGCAGAATCTATGTTTGAGGCTTTTGTTTGACATATAGGCTGGTGTTTCAAGAGAATATTATTATTGAGCGGAGATGTGGGTCCAGATTTAAAGTTGGCAGTTTAAATCAAAAAGCTATTTACTATCTCCATTAAAAAATAGTGACCATTGATTTACACATTTAATAAAAGGAAAATAACTAACACATCAATTGGTAGCTAAGGAAACGGCCTTAAATCTGAGACCATTTTCTGGCAGTACATTAATTATTATTTTTCCATCACCTCTCCAGAGGATGGAATTAATGACACATCAGGAGGTGTGAAGTGTTTTATTTCTAAGGTCAGTGGACCTACTTATTTGTCTTAGAGAAGTGCTTAAAGCAGCAGATTTTATTTCCTCCAAGGGAAACCTTTAAAGGAACAATGCCATTAAAAAAACCCAACAAAGTTTTAAATTATTTTCTTAGTTTATTATTAATGTAATCAAACTGTATTAGTTTTGTAAACAATGGAATTTTTATTTGGACTTTCATTTCCTTATTTATTAAGATCAAAAGGAAAATTTGAAAGTCAGTTTGACTTTTACTTGTTTTAATGGCTCATTTCAGAGTTTCTGGACAAACAAGGTCACATTGATAGACTATTTCACCTTGAAAAGTCAAACAGGTATCTTTTAAGTTTGTTTCTACAGCATTAGTGGGCACTTGTCATAATTACTTGGCTAAATGAACGAGACCTGTGGCTTTGCCACTGTGGAATATATACCCAGCTATGGTTTGCTTGGCTTAGCAAAGCTTTACTTAACAGAGACTTTACTTAGTCTTTTCTTAACACTGATGCGCTAGTTGTATATATTTCTGCTCTGTAAAAACTGTAGTATGGGGTTTCTAATATGGAAACTCACTCTCATCCGGGAGTGAGACTAGCTCACATGATCCAGCAGGAGGAGCTTTTTGTTATGAATGAGAAACAAATACATCTGGAACCCAGGAACCTCACGGGAGCTCAGTCTGGGTGCAGACTGCTGCCTGCCCAGCGCTCGTTCATTTTTAAGCTTTTCTGCAATACAAATCACTGAAAAGTGGCGAAGTGGAATGTTCCAAAATACTGGGTTTTAATAATTTTTGTTTAATTAAGTAGCGCTAGAATAGTTGTGATATTTATTACCTTTTTCTAGCCTCATAATTAAATTATTATCACTCTTTGTTTTCCATTTCTGGCCTTAATGGAAGGCTTTGTGTCCTGTTTAGATTTCTTTTCCACTCCGCTAGTGCATGCAGAGGTATCTGTGTTGCAGCATATTTAAAAGTGTAGGCATTTTTTGTGTGATAAACAATTCTCTGCCTAGTGCTGACAGGTTTGTGTGGGAAAGCGCTCGAGAACTTTTAACTGGCTTACTGAGAAATAAGTTCAAATATTAGCAGAGCTATAGACTCTTGTAGATATGTATTTGCACATTTAATTATTTATTTAGTACCCCTTGAAAAGGGCGATTCCTGGTTTTTTATTACCACTCAGAACCTCGGTCTATCCCTAGCAGGATCGAATGTATTGAACCTTTGAACTGTGACAGTAGATATTGATAACCCATCTTAGGTAGCTGTGTAAAAGCTGTAAAACCTATCAGTTCTTCTCCGTTTAAAACTTCTACTTGTGATAGCATATGCAGAGCTCTGTCGAATATCTTTAAGATATTTTTTCTGCAAAGCATGTGGAATATTGCAAGACAGATGAAATCATTTAACATTATTAGTTATCTGAGTACTGCAGAGGTTGCCTCGATCAAGGTGGAGCACTGGAAACATTTACAGCTCTGTGGGCTGCCTGTCAGGCTCCACATTAGAAATGGTATTGATGCTCCTCAGTCTCTTGGCAGATCATCAGTGATTCTTTTGGTTAGGCAAAATTTGAATGTTTGATTCAGTAAGTGTTTCCAAACTGAAATGGGAAGAAGTGTGAGGAGAGAAGATAAAAAATAAAGCATACTGAAAACGATCGGTTCTGCAGAAACTGATGTACTGTCTCATTTATTCCAGTGGCTAATCCTAAGTATGTGAGTAAGTCTGTAGGCCTAAGGTAAAAGTATGGGAGGAAGGTAAGTGGATTTACGGAAAAAACCCTGCACTATATTGCAAAAGAAAAGCATTGTTGATAAAATTACAATCTAGCTAATGCATGCTGTGATTTCTCATTCATTTTAGACACGTAACATGATTTTCTCCCATCTGATAACATTTTAACTTTAATGTTTTGACCTCTACTGCTCTACTTATTTGCATTCTGAAGTTTTGAGGGGTTGTGCCTCTCCTAGCTTCAATTTCACCTTATCTATGATTTCTCCAAGACTTCTTTTAGCTATTGCCCAGCTACCAAAATGAGTTAAATGAGCATACTAAAATATGCAAAGTCAATAAAATATAAAAATGAACAAGTTCAGAAATTTTAGTTTGACTGTCTGAATCCAAATCTGCTCCTAACTTATCAAACTTGATTCTGATCTCATACTATTGTATATCAAAAATAACTCCCCTTCTACCAACTTACTGTAACCAGGTAAGTGAGAACAGAAATTAAGCCTGCACTTTTTCCCTCCCCAGCGAGATTTTCTGTTCTACTGTTTGTGTAAAAGTAAATCATGGAATAAAAAGCATTATTATTTCATGAACAGTGGCAAGTACAGTATCTAAAATGTCATTTTGAGATAAGTCAAGCTTGTAAAACAGCTCGACTATAAAGTTTCAAAGGGCATGAGAGATTTGGCTTTTCATGCATGAGGATGGAAGGGGACTTTGAACTCTTGCATTCTCAACATTTCCTAGTCCTATTCAATCCCACCTGCATTAAATTGTATCTTTTTTTCCCCATTATGTAGTATGAAAACATCTGTCAGAGTGTGGCAGCAACAGAAGAACGGTGCCTTTTTTTTTCCCTTTCTGTGGGATGTGTGCTGTGATAAGAGTCAAGTTAGTTTACTCTGTTTTTTTAATATTTGATAAAGATACACTGACCCTGGAGGGCATAGGTTTTGTATGCTTATGGGAAAAAAAAAATCTCTCATGTTGATAACACTTAAAAAGCGGAAGGAAATTACTAAGAAAGAAGTACATCAGTTCTATAATTTTACATGACAACAAAGGAAAGCTGATGTATTCCAGTAACATTGATAGGAATGAAAGGAATTGGCAAATTTAAACCTTTAGGCCATGAATCTCCAGGATGCAATCTGAGGGAAAATCGTTGCACACATCTGCAGTGATATCACTGGACATGGTACTGTTAGGCTTTGGTGCCAGGGGCCAGTAGGGTTTTCCTACTCTTAAGAATTTATGTGTTGGAGTATAGTAGAGAACATATTCTCTCATGTGAAGATGTAAATGAAAATGCTGTGATCTGGAAAAGAAGCGTTTGCATGGCTTTTATATACACTAAAAATGTCTCAGCAATAAAAATTATAATGTCTGTGGTAAAAAGAAAATTATAATTGGAATAATGATAATTTCACCTAGAAATAAATGAGGGGATACATAAATTATCTTTTTATTCAACTTCAGTACAGTGATGACAAATATTGCCTGCCTTGCAAATGTAGTTAGCTTTCTATTATGAGAGCTGTTTTTTAGAGAAGCAACGATTGTAAAAGTGCCACTGAAAGCCCCACTTTTTATAGTAGTCTGTTTTTAAGTTTTAATCCTGTCATCTTTAATTCATCCTTATTTCCATTTGTACCTCAAGCTTTCACTAAACTATTCCTTTAGGAAAAAGCTGCTTGCAGAGGTGGACTCGATGCAGAATAATGCTGAGATTCATCCATTAGTACCTCAAAGTGTAGAAAATTGCATCTCGGAGCTGTGGAGTTCTGTTTCAGATTTCTGCTGTCATACTGGCGAAATAATTACAGTGTCTGTAAGATGTGTATAATTAGATGTTGTAATGGGAGTTCAGAAGTACTTTTATGAATGTTTAGAAGTATGAGTATGGGAACGCTGAAGACTTGTGGTACCTGATTTTCTCTCTGCTTTCCCTTCTTGGTAAGTACTGACGTATCGCTTTCAGATGCTGTTAGGGTGTACTGGCATACACTGGCTTATTTCAAGCACCGAGGATAATGATATTTATCTAACCTGTCTGTGCCTCCTCAGTGCTTGCCAATTGCTAAATCACATTCGTGATGTAGCTGTGTTGCACCTTAAAATAGTAGCATCTGTAAAATTTGCAGATACGTAACTATCAACGGATTTGAACATCAAGTGTATTAGAATTAGTTGTTCTGTGTCACCCGCTTGGCATTTTGATGCAGCTATATTGCTTCCATTGACGTCCTTAGCATGAATGGAAAAAAACCAGATGTGAATTATGATTCCTGATGCAAGGGACTAGATTAAATAAACTGAATTATCTTCATAGGCACTCCAAGCTTGCTGGAAGACTCTTGGAGGTAAAGCCATTGCTCATGTGTTTCTAAAGTCATTGGTCTGTGCTTATCATCATAAGACATCTCTTCCATACAAACTCCTGCTGACCCAGTTTCCAAGCATTTTATCTAGCTTGACACTTACTTTTATATTCTCTGGAGTTGTGCTGAACACTGTGAGAGTGTGATTCAGTATCTCATTTTTAAGGATTACCACTTTGGCAGGTTTTTGCCAGTTACCTAGCAATCACCCATAACACAATCCAGGTTAAAATAATTGTAAAATAACTAATTTATTTACAAAATAGGAAAACAGAAAGCTACACAGTTGCAGATGTTTTTGAGGTGGGATACGACAAGTAAAGAAAGATCACACTTAGGTTTAGTTATCCTTAGATCAACTCCAAAGCTTCTCTCATTCTGTCTGGTTGTTTGCAGCATCCATCTAATCATGTGGCTGGGCATCATGTTCTTATGCACAGGAAATCTGTTCTTACGCACACTCTACGTTTTTATTCATGGAACAGAAATTTGATCTGGACGTGTATGTTTCCTTTACACCCAATCTGGCCTATGGTTCTGTTCAGATTCACATCGTCATCCTTTTCTCCTTTCTTGCCTGGATAAAGCCGTTCCTACCTGATGGCAGAGATGATAGTTATTAAGTCCCCTCTCCCTGGACTGTTGAAAGACCCAGTGCTGCGTTAAATTATTAACCTACTAATTGCCTGCCTAGTATGAGGTGAAACACTCTCCTTCACCAGTCAGGGCAGTGTTCGTGCTCCGTGTATAGTCTTTTCAGTCTTTGAATCTTATATTGTATGTTACAGCTGTAGCTTGTTAGTCTTGCTTTATCCAGTCATTTAAGTGGAATTAATACCTGTGGCTTACTGGTTTAGATTAGTGATAATCAGTCACTTTGCTATGGCTGACCTTTAACCTGCCACAACAGCGGGAAACAGTTGGCATGCTAATTGGTAGAAGCAAAAATATATCCCGTTGCTCCCAAGTAGTTCCCTTTTTTTTTTCCATTTGAGAAAACACAAAGAAAAACAGAGGAAACATTTCCCCCTGACCTGAATGAAGCTTTCTTCATGCTGGGTGTTGTAAGATTCCTCTGTGCCACTGATCAGGCAGCTGAATCCATTCAGGGAGAAGGCATGAGACAGCTCAGTTTGTGTAAGAATGCATTGGCATAGATTTGTTGGTGATGGTAGTGTGTTAGTCCTCTGGATAGGCTGCCTGGGAAAGAAATGCAGGATGCAGGACCAATGTTTAGTTTAAACTTTAGTTTATTTCTCGGGCTTATTTAAATGCTTGGACCTTTGAATTGACTGCAATAGTAGATTTTTTCACTTCAACTGTCATGGAGGTAGTGTGAAGTCCAGCTGCTTCTGAAGTGTACGGCATATTTTTTTCATTTATTTTGTTAGCACTAAATCAGGTCAGCAAGTGAGTTTGGATTTGACATGGAGCACTCATTTGTAGTTGGTGTGTCTCCTCAGAAATATCTTGAGAATATCATCTCATGACGGTATTCTTCTTCTACAAGCCATGCATGGTTTCCATTGATTTCTATAGTATGATCCACAAACATTTATTAGGAGGTAGCATTTAGCCATATCTGTTAATGTGGATATTTGTGTGTTTCCATCTATTTCTGTGCATGTGAACAATCCAACAGTGAAAAAAAAGAGAGAAGATCGCTACTGTATTGTTGTAACGACTGCAAGGAGAACGTTTGTACTTCATGCTTCTGTTGGAGTGTCTCTTTCGTCATTGCACTGTCAGCAGTATCTGGAAATTCTTGCCTTTATTTTCCAGCTATTTTTTCATAGGCAAAGTTGTGTGGTTCCGTTGAGTGAGACTGTGGCATAATTTAGGCGGAATATGACCATTTATTTTTTAACACTTTGTGACTCTTCTAATTTTGGCAGTTGTTTTCTTCCACTCATATCTGCTAAGACCAGGAACTTCACTAGATTTGGGGGTCTGGATTCGATAGTGATTTGGGATTGGGTATGTCAAAAAAGAGACGAAAAGTATTCCTCTCCTTTTAGGGGAATTGCCTTGTTCTGTTCAGTTGCAAAATTGAACATCATTATTGATAATTGTTATTTCCTACTATAAGAAAAAAAATTAAAGAACAGTTTGGGTTTTTATGTTATATTTCTCTGTTTAAAGGTTTTCTTTTAATTAACTCATCACTGCATAAAAGCACATACAATTTTGGTAAACAACAAGAAATTAATTCAAGATTTGTTATATGAAGTAATCTGAACTTTAGCTATCTTTGAAACCAGCCAGGAGGTTGGACTGGATGACCTCAGAGGTCCCTTCCAACCTAAATTACTCTATGATTCTATTAAGTGGAGAAACATACCTAACATTTAATTGTTTAATTCAGATAAATTTTCCTGTAGTGTGTGTGGTATACACTGCCTAGACACATTTCCCTGTAAAAAGATGCTATTCTGATTCCTGGAAAGGTGTGACACGTTTTCTGGGATGTTGAGTATGCTGTTATTTCCTTTGGGGACCCAAATTTCCATACAAATTCTTCCACTGAAAACTTTTGAGGAGAAAAAGCTTTGTGCTGTGAAAGGTGTGAAAAAGAAGGTGTGAAACAAAATAACACAATCTTTTCAGCAAGTAATGGCTGGAACTTTCTGCAAAACAACATGTAAATTAGTTGTTGATTAATTTTAATATTTGCAATGCAGTGATACATGAAACCCCATGCTTGTTAAAACAGACTGGAATAACTTTTTCTCTATATTCATCCTGCTGGGATTAATTTAGTCTACCACATTTAACTAATCCTACAGCTACATAATGAATCTCATTGTAATTAGAAGATAGCTACAATTAAGAGTTGCATATGAAATCAGATCACTCACTAGTCCATGAGTATCTGGGCCTGCATTATTCATTAAATCAATAAACACTTTATAAAAATAATTACAATATTTAGAATGTGAAGGACTCTGTATTTAAAATCAGGATTATTAAGATCACCCAGCCTAAGGATATGCTCCACTGCTGCTCTCTGTTGCAAAATTGCTTTAAATTCTACACAATATTGTTTTAAATACAGATGTTACATTAAAGTAATATCTGTTTATAATTATTTACCTATATATTGAACTGACCAGGATTATATTTTTCATTTCCATAACAGAGAGAGAGTGTGTGTGTGTGAAATATATCTGAAAATTTCTCAGTAACAAAGACATTATCTATATTATCATTTTTCATTGATTTCCACATCGCTATACTCACAATTCCAAAAGAAATCCACAAAAAACTCTGGAGAACAAACCCCAGCAGCATGATGACAACAAGGTTTGGATTTAGGAGGAAAAGAAGCTCATTGTGAAAAACCTGGGCTGAGAAAAGCATTTGACCTTGAACAGTACACAGGCAGGCAGTAAGAGAAGTTTGGGATGACTGTGCTAATGGTGAATCTGCTTGGCTGTCAGGTTAAATTCAAGCCTTAATATAATTTCTGTGTAACTTCTCTCCAGTTTAATCTTCTTTCTTCTTTCAGTCTTTACACAAAAAAGGCCAAACCTGTGACAGACCTTCTCAAGTGAAGGCCTATCTATGTCATCAAAACAGGTCGAATTTCTATGAATTACCATGAAATTATTTTACCCACATCTTTTTCTTGAAATGCAATTGAAATTAAATCCCTATAAGAGAAAGAACAGCTTTGATCTGTAGGGACGAATTTAGTAGGGATTAGCGTTCCTCAAAAAGGCTGTTTGAAAAATGGGGCAGTGGGAAATAAATTTATGAATACCCTCTCCCTCTTTCTGTTTTGCTTGGGGGAGTGTTATGAGTAAAATACATGCAATTTTTACATGTCAAAACTGGAAAAGAGATGATGATGATGATGATGATGATGATGATGATGATGATGATGATGATGATGATGATGGTGATTACTAGGTTTGGTACACGTGTCCATTCCTACATTAACGTTCAACCTTTGCATCTACACCTATGCCTTTTGCCCTGCCAAAAGGTTTATCTGGAGTGAAAGGGGAAAGGAAACCTGGGCTGCCTCTTTCACAACAGCAGTACTTTCTTCCCAAGGAAGCAGCATCCAGGCTGCTAGCACTGTTGCTCCCCAGGGTTCATGTAAAGGTTGTAGTCTTAGTGGCCACCAAAACCTGAACACTTTCTGAAGCTGGAAATCACTTTGTGGTTTTCAAAAGTTGAGGGGAAAACCAATGTTGTGTAAAGGATGTTGGGACAAGTTCACATGCACAAATATTTATTGGCAGGGTTTGTAGCTGAAGACATGCATTGACTCTAGTGGTGAAGAAACAAAAACAAAATAGGAGAGAGAGAGAAAAGGGAAAGGACAAACTCTCCTCAGTGGCCAGCTGGGAGGAGAAACATCAGGGCACCAGATGAGCATCCTTGTCCTCTCTAGTGCAGTGGGTGGTTCTCCCTGTAATACTTTTCCCATGGTGACTATATGGTTTTCTTCAGGACCTGCTCAAACTCCCAGATGACTGTTCCTGCATGTGATGCTCTTAGTGCTGACTGGAGCATGCCTATGTCAGGGGCAGGTACTGGACGCTGCTTATTGGGTCCCCTAATATAAACCAAAAACCACCACTGAAGAGAGGGAGAAGGGGAAAAAAGAGGTGATACCCACACCAGTGGCAATCCTTTCCCATGAGAACCCACCACAGCAACACTGTTTGGGTTGGCATGTGCAGGCCCATGGGCATAACAGCCAGGGTTGCAAATAGAAAGCTCTGAGCAATACGAAAGGCTGAGGTCCCAAGGGCACTGTGCAACAACCAAAGTGGTAATCTCACCCTGTACTAAAGTCTTTGGGAATGTATCAGCAGATGATTTGAAAATCTTTGGGAAAGGCAGGTGTTGCAGGGGAATAAAACAGATTTTTGAGTAAGTGCTACAGAACCTGTCTTAGCTTCCTTGTTTTTTCCCCCCCAAAGTTTAGATTATCTTAACATGGTTTTGTCCACTCTTCTGACATCATATGCTTCTAGGCATATTGTTTCTATGATTAATAAAGTTTTTCAAGGAGGTGTTATGTCCTGTTTTGGCAGCTCTCCTAAAAAAGAAATCTGTTTCCTTCCTTTCTATTAGCATTATGCTATTACCACTCTGTACACAGTCACAGTATGTCATGGCAGTCATTGAGAGGCTCCTTTCCTTGGCAATTTCTTGTGTTTCTTCTCTGGTTTGCCCAAAAATATATGCTCAGGGAAAAACATAATTTGCAAAAAAACAGCCATTCAGGTTATCAGGTTTCTTTAAGTGGAGTCATGCTGCTCAGTCATTTAAATTTACCACGTCTTTCCTTTGCAGCAGATTCTGTCTTGAGCTGTTAAACGACACTATTGATCTGTGCACTATTGGTCTGTGCAGAGGAAATCCAAGTTTCCTTTGTTTAAGCTCCTCACTATTCTGATTTTTCCTACCAGATATACCCCAACCATGAGCCTTTATCACCCTTCTGGTTATTTTCCCCTCATTCTGACTCCTGCCACAGCAAATGTCAGCTCACCAGAGGTTTTGTCCTTTGCTGACCCTTGTATGTCCCAAGAAAAGGAGGCCTCCTGCTCTCTAGAGAGAGTGACTGCTCTTCTCAGTGTTATCATCTGCATGTTCCTGCTTGGTAGTCAGTAAGGTCAGGAAGAGGCATGCCTTCCTTCCACGGGAAGTGGCTGGGTTACTGGGTACCATATCCTGCGTAGTTTTTGCTCTCTGAAACATCTTGTGCACCTCAGCAGGCAGAGCTGCAGTTACTCTGCTGAGCTGCACTATATTTTTGCTTCTCACCGTGACCCCTCCTTTTCCCTTCTTCACTTTCAAGCATTGCTCTTGGTGGGTTCTCTGATAACCACAAACATAGAAGATTTCCAGAGCTTCTCGATGTGTTGTTAGGGCTACTCTGATGGCTGCAAAGTTCACGTGGGTCAGTATGTCAGGGGCATACATCTGTCAGGGCTTAGACTTCCTCAGGGTTTTGGGTGGTACTTTGCTGGACCTGGTCATGCGAACATGCTCTAGGCTACATTAGGAAGAGCCTTGCCAGCAGGTCGAGGCAGGTGATCCTTCCCCACTACTCAGCACTGGTGACACCACATCTGGAGTGCAGGGTCCAGTCCTGGGCTCCCCAGTACAAGAGAAATATGGACTTGCTGGAGTGAGTCCAGTGAAGAGCCACAAAGATGACTGAGGGACTGGAACACCTTTCATTTGAGGAAAGGCTAAGAGAGCTGGGGCTGTTCAGCTTGGAGAGGAGAAGGCTCAGGGGGATGTTATTGACTTTTTCTTTTTTTTTTTTTAAGATGCGGAGAAAAGAATTGCATGAGCTATTCAAGAAATATGCACACCATGGATTCCTACAATGTCATTGTGACACTTGATTCTTTTCCTAATAATTGCTGCCCTTTTATTTACCTTTTCAACCACTGCTACCATTCAGTTTTTCAAAGATCTGCTTGTAGTGACTCCTGTATCTTTTTCTGATGTTGTAGTAACTAAGGTGAGGCCTGCTTTTGTAAATGTTCAGTTAAAGTTGTTTTCCCCATGCCTGCTATTTTGCGTTTATCAATGTTGGATTTCATCTGCTATGTTATGGCCCAGTCACCTAGTGTGAGGCACTTCTGCAACTTTTCCCATGTGTTGTTGCTTTTGAATACCCTGAATAATATTAAAAACTCATCAAACATTGTCACATTACTATTCTGCTCCTTTTGACAAAACATTCAGGAAGTTGTTGAATAAATCCTCTGAGTCCTCCAATACAGTCCCTTCAGTGTAAAAATTGACCATTTATTTGCTGTTTTTCATTTCCTATTTTTACCATTTACCAATCCAATTTGCCTCCAGTTCTCTGGAACTATCCTGGTATTTGGAAGGTACTGAAAATCAACATATATAATCCAGAGCTCTTATAAGATGCTTGAGCATAGTTTATTGGACCCGCTGTTTAAAAATGTCTCAACATTAGTGTCTATGGCTTTATATACTCATGCGCTAGTATTTTGGAACAGAAAACTGTACTACAATTATTCTTTAGTGTAATGTAAATATATCATTTAGCTTTTCCCTTAATAGAGAACAGCCGTTTTTATTTGATGGTTCTGCTTTTCCTTTATTATAATTAACAGTTTTATATTCTCTTACAATAGTTGATCAAATTCACTGCTAGACTTCTTTCATGCTTAACATGCAAAAACCCTCCTTGGATCCTCTGAAATCTTCTGCCCTTACTAGCTTATTGCAATTCTGATTTAAACTAATTGCAGTCATTGCTCATATTTTCTGTGTATGTGCAAGCATGCATGTTTTAGCATGGACTTTCACATCCTTTCTAGCCAGGTCAGGTTTTTATGCAATTTATGCTTTTTCCCAGTTGTGTATGTTTCTTTACTTTTAAGGCAACTTTGAAAATGTTTTCAATATATGTTCTCATTAGACTCCTCTTAAATTTGAGGCATAAGTGCTTGAGTGTTGTAAAATTAGCTCCCTAATAGTCCAAGTGAAATTATTTTTTATTGCTTTGGACTTTAGCCTGTTTACATATACTGTATAATAATTTGGATCTCTTTTGCTTTTCCACTTTTAAAATACATTAATTTAATTGCAGTTTACTTTAGAATTGTGTGCTGCTACGTAGTATTGTTCTGAAGACGATGCAGCATGGGCTTAGCCAGAGTTAAATATGTCTGGTTTTACTTTTACTGTGGCACGGGAAGACAAGGCTTTGGTTTTAACAACATGCTCTAATCCCTTTCCCACTGGCCATAGATAAAAAACCATTTTAAGAAAAATAATTAAGGTAGCATTAAAGAGGGTATCGACTGTTCCTTTTAGAGAAGATGCTAGCTGCGATGATCAGGAATTATTACTGCTTTTGTAGGTTTCTGATCTTAATACTTATGGGCAAAACACAATAGGGAAGAATAACAAGGATGAAAGATGTATTCTCTACCTCTGGTGCTTTTCAGTTGTCTCATCACTGAAAAAAACAAAGGCATACCTTATTGTCATCTGATCCAGTTGGAGACTCAAATCACTGCAAACACATGCAATTGTTGGGCTATATAGTGCTTTATGAAGTTGCCTTTCTTCTTGCAGGGACCTATCAGCGTCGTAACAGAACAAATCTGTCCTCTTGACTAATTAGACTATACTGTGGTTGAAATAAGGCCAATGAGATACAGCAGAAAGAGGAGAATTAAGTGAGGAAGAGAATGATAGTAGAAATGGGTGATACGGAGTGAACTACATTCTTTCTTTTCTGAGTGTGTTCAGGAATAATCTCAAAGCTGGTAGAGATGATGGTAGCTCAGTCCCTATTTCTGTATCAGGAAGGACCAAAAATTGTTATGGATTATTGGGTCACTGCTGATGGTCCTTGGATTACTGCTTCCAGATCCCATATCCCTCTTACTGATCCCATTCAGTGAAAGAAAAGATTCTTTGACACAGAAAGCAATCACGCAGTAGACAATACGTAATCAGATTATATCTTGATTATTTCAAATATGAATTTTCCTTCCTCTTCTGGAGTTTTTCATCTTATTGTCATATTAATCTGTGACTTTAGAAGCACATTTGAAGGTCCCTTATTGCCCAGTTATTTTAAAATATATATAAAATATGTTTTCCTACAGTCAACTTGGTTTTATTCTATCCTATTTTGCTAATGGTTGTGGTTAATTTTTTGGCAGAGGTTGTAATGAATGTTTATTTCCCGATGACATTTAAACCCAGACCGCTACACAAAAGAAAGGGATTATTAGTTTGAGAGTTCTCTGTAATCAAGAAGAAGACATGATTTACAGGGCTGTTTACTATCTCTACGATAATCATTGGAAAATAAAAGTTTATGTTTGGTAGAAATGAGTGAAGTAATAATTTATTGTGGACATAATGTTGTGGAGTAAATCACAAGCAAATTCTTCCTTTTTGATTTTATTCTTGAGATTTATGATATACACGACACTTGAGAAACATTGGTTTTATATAAATTAAAACTTAGCTTCTTGTATATTTGTGCTGGTTTTGGCTGGGGTAGAGTTAAGTTTCTTCATAGTAGCTAGTATGGGGTTATGTTTTGGATTTGTGCTGGAAACAGCATTGATAACACAGGGATGTGCATTCTAGTCACTGCTGAGCAGTGCTTACACAGGGTCAAGGCCTGTTCTGCTTCTCACACCACCCCACCAGCGAGGAGGCTGGGGGTGCACAAGGAGTTGGGGGGGGACACAGCTGGGACAGCTGACCCCAACTGGCCAAAGGGATCTTCCATACCATATGACATTGTGCTCAGCATATAAGGCTGGAGGAAGAAGAAGGAAGCGGAGGACCTTTGGAGTGATGGCTTTTGTCTTCCCAAGTAACCGTTACGTGTGATGGAGCCCTGTTTTCCTGGAGATGGCTGAACACCTGCCTGGCGATGGGAAGTAGTGAATGAATTCCTTGTTTTGCTTTGCTTGTGCGCACAGCTTTTGCTTTCCCTATTAAATATCTTTATGTCAACCCACGAGTTTTCTCGCTTTTACTCTTCTGATTCTCTCCCCCATCTCACCAAGGGGGAGTGAGTGAGCGGCTGTGTTGGGCTTAGTTGCCGACTGGGGTTAAACCATGACAATATTTTATCCTGTTGTTGCTGAAAGTTGAACTTTCCTCTCACAATTCCCTTCCAACTAGTAGATGGTTCTACAATGCTTTCTGTTCATAGTCTGCTTGGACTTCCAGTTCTTGTTCTGAATTACCTTGCTTTGTTTTAAAGTCAGGGGCGATACTGTGTTATAACTGCTCCTTTTTTCTTTCTTTTATTTTCTTTCTCTTCTCTTCTCTTCTCTTCTCTTCTCTTCTCTTCTCTTCTCTTCTCTTCTCTTCTCTTCTCTTCGAAGTATGTTTTGACTCAGCATAAGAAGACAAGAAACTTCCTGCAGGGTCAGACAACGGTCCATCTAGCACAGTATTCTGTCTCCAAGAATGGCAAGAGAAGCTGCTGCTAAAAGGCAGCACACAAGCTTGATGACTTTTTGTGTTCTGTTCCCTTCATACCTTGCCAGCCTCCACAGTTGTGTTAGCAATGTCAGAAGGTACATCCCTGCCCTGCCTTTTTATTATTGGTTTATGGACAAGGTGTCCATGAATTTGTTTAATCTCTTTTTGAACCTGCTGGTACATTATGACCTCCTGTGGCAGCAAGTTCAAGAAGGTCACTATCTGTTAGATAAAGATGTACTTTCTTTTTATCTGTTTTAAATCAATCTTCTACAAGTTTCATTGTGTGTCCTTTTGTTCTAGTGTTGCAGGGTTTGGTGAACAACAGTTCCACCTTCACCTTATCCAGTGCTTTCATAATTTAAGCCTTTTTATAGATGACTCAGAACAGAAGTTGATTTTAGCATCCAATTAATTTTTTGTTTTATATGGGTAGCTTGTTTTGTTCTTTGAACATTGCCCGGCCTTTAGAAGTCTGAGTCTGAAGATTTGAGGTCTGGACTTCAGAAGAAGTAGAATGGCAAAGATCTTAATGTATTTGCAACCTTTACTCTGCCTACACAAAATTTTAACATACTGTTTATAGCTTGTATAAATACCCTTCTGACACCTTAATACATACATTTTATTAAATCTTGAATATAGTATTTGTAACTATTTTATAAGGTTAGTAGGTCCTGCCAATTATGTTATGAAACCTAGTTACTTATTTGGAAAAACTAGGGTGTCTTCTTTTGTGCAATCATGTATATACAACATTTAAAATCAGTAGCTGTAATCCAAGTGTCTTTCCAAGGGAAAATTCTTTAATTACCTGGTTAATTTTTACTCCCTTTACACAGTAAGGAGGAAGCTGATCTTGAAAAACCTCTAAAAGTGATCCTGTAGTGGGCTGGCCCACTTAGTGTGAATATTTGTAGTCTAACAGTTTAATTATGGGAACAGGGTCTTTTCTGGTTACACAGTGAAAAGCTAGCACTATTTTCCGAAGTATTTTGCTGTCATTACACTCGTGTATAAGAAGTTGTCCCAAAGAACTACAGATATTTTATTAGCTGTAGCCTCATTACTACTGTCTGTGTCCAAAGCAGTGCTTTCCCCTAACTCATACTGAAACAGCACATGCTGTTTTGCATGCCTGCTTCAGTGCCAAGATGTCGTACTCCTCAAGGGGAAATTCTGGTCAGAGTAACATTAAGTTGAGTGAATTTTACATATGCCAAGCCAGTTATAATTAGCCATTTAACACAACCTTAAAAAGGCTGTCTAGCTGGGAAATTGTGAGCCATTGTTGGAACATAATTTGTATAAAATGAATGATTAGTATCTCTTTGTACCGTTGTTTTCAGTGTCAAAAGCAACATCCCCTGTGGTACCCTGTATGCTAGGAAAGACAATTTTAATGTGTAAAATATGTTAAACTTTCTACTCCAGATACCCTTCAGAGTTAAGGCAATGCCACTCAGAGTAGAAACCGGCGACACCAGGGAGACAAGGTTTGTGAGAACAGGTTGGGTCCACGGGCTCCAAAAATGGGTTGGGTCCATGGGTTGGGTGCACTGCAGTTTGTGCCATCACAGTCCAAACCAGTGACCTTTCCAACAGCAATGTCTGTGAACCACCAAGTATTATCAACTTCATACCAGTTCTCCTAGATAACAGTCACCAATATAGGTCAGAGGCTGAAGTGGCCAACATACATCTGGAGATGCTGGGACAAAAATGCCATCATTAAAAATATTCAGAAAGGGCTTGATTTAAAGAAGGAACTACTTCGCTATCCTGTACAGTCAAAATTTTCCCATTTTGTAAGATGCATAAAGATGCTTACCTGTAGTTCTATGTTGTGTTCTGTGACAAGAATGAGTGTTTGTGAGCGGTTGTGATCATCAATGATATCCCATGCCATGCTGTCATTATACCGTTTGGTGTCCAAGTCTGTCTAATGGCATCACTACAGCTATCTGTATGAGAACTTTTGCTGCCCTTCTGAAAGCAGCTGCACAAAATCTGCAGAAAAATAGTCTGTTACATACCCATCTAGACAGCCACACTATGGCAGCTCATCATCCTTTAAATCGCTGTGGAAAAGAACTGCTTAGATAGAAGATGAAAATGTGGCACTACTAAAGTGTGGGAGAAGAGGTACCCAGAGCAGCAAACACACTCAGAATTTGCTAAGCTCTGACAGCCAAGAATGATGGGCAAGAGTCCTGGATACTCCTCAATCAAAGCAGGAAAGCCACATATTTCTCTGTAAGATGTTACACCAGAGTTAACCAAAAGCAACTGCTACGTGCTATGGTGCATACCATCAATGACCAAATACTCCCCATCTCCAAGGTACGGATAACATAAACTCATCGAAAAAGTCTCTGAGAATCAAATTCCTAAAGCAATCTAAGTTCAGATCAGGACAAAAAGCATGTTTCACCTAGGCAGTCATAGTGATGACTCACATCAAAGATTGCTTCCAACACAGTTTCAAAACAGTGAGAGGCTTTGTGGTTATTGCACACTTTGGTGGAATAGGCTGCTTTTTATAGTGTCAAAAATAGTGCACTGTAAATTAATACTATGTTTGCTGACGGGTACACACACCAAGTGCAGAGTGCAGACATGCAGTGGCGCGCGTTAGCAAGTCTTGCAATGGGATAGTGGGGTCCTTCAGAGCTCGGCATCACTGCTTTTTAATGTTTTATCAGCAATATTCTGCTAATTCTTACAAAAAGATCATGAAAAGGGTCAAGGGCTGCTGTCCATTCTTCCGACTGTGACTCAGTCCAGAAAGCCTATCTCCTCTTTCTATGTGAAGAACCACCCTACTCAGAAGCCTTTGAGTATCGACTTCTACAGTATCAAACTTAAATACAGCCACATTTTGAAATATGTTGAAAGGTCCCAAGCCTTATGTACTGTGTATGTCCACTGTCAAGATGAAGGGTAGAAGCATCTTATTTCAGAGTACTTGGGGAGAATATGCTTGAGCCATGGTGAAATAAAAAAGGAGCCTCTGTGATAAATGGAGCTCTCAACTCCTTGGGTCATTAGACCATTACTGGAAATAAGAGAGAAAGAGAGTGGCCAAGAATCAAGAACTATTGACATTCCTATGTACATTTGGGATGAGAGTTTCTGTCTTAGCATTACTGATACCTCTCCTGCTTTGCAACAGCATTCTCAGACCCAAGTTTCAAGATGCAAATAGAAGAACCGACAGGTCAATTTGTTATCAAATATTCTGTAACACAGTTCCAGTCCAACTCAGCCTGTTTGATGTTGAGTAATGGAGAATTTGAGGTCTGAATATGTAGTGTCAAGAGGGGTTGAAACTTCTAAAAATTGTCTCTGTTTATAGTTGTGGAAGGTTGAAATTATCCATTTATTTTGACAAAGGAAAGTAGTGGGGTAACTTAAAGAAAGGATACTTGTTTACAGCAGTATAACAAATTTGGAGCTGATACAGCTGATACCACTGGAAGCATTGCAATATACCAAAATCTTTTTTATGTGCTTAGTGGTCTGTTTTATGTCAAAGTTGAAAAGCACCAGCATCATATTATATCTTATATCCACTAATGAGTTTTAGTAAGTACCTAGCACGTACCTCACAAGTGGTGTGGATCATTTAGTCTCACTATAAAGTTAAACCATATTCAAGCACAGAAAATATGCAAGTTCTATTTTTTGGAGACAAGATAGTTAGAGAAGGATAACGTTTTATTTTCTAATCATAAAATTCTCACAAATACGTAAATGCCATCTTCCCCCAGTCAATTAGGAAGCTAAACTTAGAAACAACAAAACCTTGTTTTCATGAAAAGTCACTGGGACTGGAGGCATTTGAAATCCTTCTCCCAGGACTAGGGTCCATGATTCTTCTTCAAACCATTTTTTAACTGGAAACATGTCTTAGGCAGCTGGTCTTACATGATGGTAAGGTATTTTGCCTCTGGCATCCATTCATCTTATGCCTATATTAGAGAACCTTTCACATCCCTTGTTGCTGCTGTTTTCCCCATACCCTGATGCCTGTTATCATGACAGAAGAAGATGAGATTGCTTTAACATGATTTGTTTTCAGCAAAATCACATTGGCTGTTACTTATGTTTTTCTTAACTTTCAGAACTCTTGATTATGAATTGTTTTATTATTTGGTCTCTTACTGCTCCAGAAATTGAAGCTAAACTGACCAGTTCTTAATTCCTTAGCCTTTTTCCCAGCCTTTCAAAGACACGTGCTGTGTTTCTCTTTTCTAGCCTGCTCGAACTATCTACATCTTTCCCAAGTTTTGAGATTATGAGTTAGTTCTCTCAGTATCACAGCTGATTTTTACCCAGCCAGGACAATTTGAAAACCTCATACTTACATAACCCTTCTCTTACCTAGACCAAGTTTGTACACCCTTTTCTTTGCTGTTGGTCTTACTAACGTCTGATCTCAGTTAAAACTTTTAGGGGGGACTGAAACTAAACAGATATCAAACACTTCTATTTCATTGTGCTATCAGGTGGTAGATTGGAAGAGTAGAGAAGCAAAGTTTTCCCTTTGCCTTTTTGTTTATTTATTTTCTTATTATCCTTCATGTCCTTTGCAGTTCCCTTTCATTTCATGCCATTGAACTTTTTGACCCTTGAGCATACGGGATGGTTGGGCAACATCAAAAACAGTATGAGTGATCAGGAAGGAGTTGGATTAATCTTAATGGAGGAATTGGAGAAAGATGAGTGGAGAACAGAAGTGAACTACTTCTCCATCCAATTCTGTTTCCATGATGGAGAAGAACACCTCCACTGTCTTGTAGATACACATAAAGTAGGGTTCAGATTTGACTGTAGAATCATCACATGTAGATGTGAAGAAAACAAACTGACAATAAGAGAGTGAGCAGCAAATTATTATTGCTTATACCTGCTTGGGAGCTTTCTGAGTTAAATACTGTGTGTATACAACTGTTAGATGGTGAATAAGCTTGTAAGTCAACTAAAACTGATGGAAAGGTTTACGTAGGGATATAATTATATGCAAGCTGGCACATTTTCAGAATTGCCTACTTACTTATGTGTGCAAAATCTGTGTCCCAAATCTAGTTACATTTTCTCAAATATGTGGTGGAGTTTGGAACATATGCATAGCATCAAATACATAATATTTTGTATGTATAGCGAAGGAATCCTTTTTGCTGTTACAGGTTGGGTTGTGCATTTGGAGAATTTGTTCCATAAAGTTAGTGTGGATGCTAGTACCCTTTAAAAGAAGCTAACAGTAAATTCTGCTTATAAACTGTGATTGTCTGAAGTTGTTTTTCATGTCCAAATAAATGTATTAGCTTAAAATGTAGTGTTTTAATAGAATTAGACATACGTCATGTAGATACACATGAAGTACAATCTTATTAAACCAAAATGCTTGGCTGAACTTGGGCTTTTTTATATAATGTCAGCTTATATTAAATTGTGAATTTTTAGTGCATCAGGATGAATGAAATCTCTCTGCATTGAAATTTAGGCCCTGTGGAGGTGTTTGGCAAATTGTTTTGTAATGCAGTTCACAATCAGAAACCACCAGTCCCAGGAGAACTACACTCTAACTGTAAACAGAGTGTTAATAAAATTAAAATTTGAAAAGATAAATTTGAAGTTAAATTTGAAAAGTTTGGAGTATTCTCAAACCATGATGTAGTGTCTTGAAACTGCACTTCTTAAATCAAATATAATGCAAAGTTTCCAACACTTTTTAAAATGAATTCTTCCTAAATCGATTTTCTGCAGTGGTTAGCAGTAATTTTCCTGTAAAAAAAGTGATGTGTAACTTTATGCTGAAGACAGTTCAAAATTAAATGCTACTTTTTTAATGTTATTCCAAAGTGAATTTGACATGCTTCTTTTTTGTCTTGCTGTCTTGCACAGGTATCATTTTTCTTGTTCATTATTTTTGTGGTGTATACCATGCTGCCCTTCAACATGAGGGACGCTATAGTTGCCAGCGTCTTGACCTCTGCATCTCATACGATTGTGCTGAGCGTCTGTCTATCAGGTACAGCTGTTGTAAAGGAACACTTGGTTTGGCAGGTAGGTGCTTTGTGGAATTAATGATTAATTGTGCACTGAATAGCCTGGTAAATGAACCAGGAGCGCCTCAGTGGGTGCTTGGGAGTATAAACTTATTTTTTTCTTCATTTCTGAATTGCTACAGACTTAATTCACAGGTAGTCACTTTCTAATAGTGAGAGTGTCAGTAATGTTATGTCTTGCTGAATCGCACACTTAAGTGGTAGAATCTACAGCCACGTAGCACTTACCAATGTAAAAACTAACATTGCTCAAAAAATTATGTCATGCAGCCGTATTGTGGTAGATGCATTACCACTCAGGTATATAAACCACATTGCTCCTCTCCTCACCTCATTAAAGCCTGACTTCCAAGACCAAGGATTTTTTCCAGGTATCGGTGTTATCTTTGACTCAAAAAAGCATTGTTCCTTTGAATACCTTGAGGTCTGCTGGGTTAAAGATCTGTTGTGAAGGCATTGCCCTCTCCAAGTCTGCTGTAGGGCTTGTCCTCCTTCTGTAATTCTCAGCCGTTTATAGGAATTTTACAGCCTCCTCCTGGCTGGGCCCACTGATTGAAAGGGACTGGCTGGCTCCAGACTCCATGACATTTAGGGAACCCATCTGTGTTTGCAGTTGGGTCTTGGCTTGTAACTCAACTCTGATACTTTACTAATCTTTAAAAATCCAAATATTAGGAGTTGTTTTTCCATAGTGTTTTGCAGAAGATCTTTTAAATGGTGAAATACTACAGTTTTTGTTGTAGTACTGTGATGATCCCAGCTGTCATTGATAGAAATCTGTATTTTTAAGGAAAAATTTAGATTTCATTTTGAAAAGCAAGTACATGGGTTTTTTTTAATATAGTTATGTCATTTTAGGGAAACAGAAATGTTTTAAATTTTGCATCAAAATGACACTGAAGCTTAAAAGTAAGTTCATTTTTATAAACATACCAGTAGAACAAGGAAGATAGACATCATGCTATTTATTGTGAATAGCATGAAGAATGAAGCAAATAGTTTCTACTTACCTTTTAAGTTTCTTGAGCCTTATTTCGAAAAACATTGTGCCTCAAAGGATAACTTCAAAATTGCAGTGATTTTACAAAAGTCGTGCCTTGTAAGTTGTTGTTCAGGAAAATACATTTTATTTTCAGATATGGCTGCAGATCTGTGTTATATGGAATATTGAAATTGAAGTCCCGTAAACAAAATATGTTCTAAGGTGTAGTTCTCTGCAGAAATTTTAAATGGTGAGATAAGTGGATTTGTTTTTCTCTTGCTGATTTGGGTTAGTTGTGCGGTTTTTGTGGAGGTTGCCAAGTTGTCCTGTATGTTAAGCAAGGACTGTGGTCATCTGCAGTCAATGTAGTATTTTAATAATTCAGTAATACAGTTACTGATAATTGTAGAGGAATAAATCAGGGAGAATGTTATTCTTGGTTTTATGTCAACCTATGGCTTTTATTCTGGGCATAGATATGCTGTTAAAACAGTATTGTTTGCCACTCCTTCCCTAAAAGCATTTTGGCTTAAAGTTGCTGTTTGCAGAATTTATTTATTTTTCCTGCCTATCTTTCTAGACCATTAAAATTTGGTATATCTAAATCAGTACTTTCGGAAGATGTTATATATAACATCAGAAGATGTTATATTTTTAGACGCATCATGTCTCCAGAATCAAAATAAATAAATCATGGGCTGTGATGTACAGTTAGTGTCTTTCATCTCTTCTGTAACTTCCTGTTTTATTCAGAAAGAGTGGAAGTCTTTGAGCAATTTGTTAATTTGTTAAGAGTATTTAATTTCCAGGATGTTATTAATTTTCTATTCTCTCTTTGTAAAATGTATTAAATGTTCTGAATAGTTTGGCAGTTCTGAGTGCACTGCATTCTCACAAATGTGTGGAAGGGACTAAATGTCACTATCGCAGTTCATTTGCCCTCTGTGCACTTTTAGATTACTATTGTTTATACTTTGGAGTCCAAGCAAAAAAATGTTTGTTTTGTGTTCTTTCTTTTGAAAGTTGAGACCACAGATAAAGGATTAGATTAGAGATACTGATTACACTAAAAAGATAAATAACGTTTGTCAATTATATAGGTCAAGTTGGTATAGGATAAGTGTGTGTAATTAACAACAACAACAAAAAAGAGCTGGGATATAGTTGTTTAAAAGGACCATGCTATTGAATGGGGTTTTTTTTGAAAAAAACTAAAATATATGTATTGGTGAGGCCTGGACTGAAGCTGCTTTGCAGAGTTCAGTCACTAAAGCCCAGAGATGAGGAACTACCAGTAGACTGAAATTCGAAAGCTTAGAGAAACAGGTTCAGGGCTAAGTAGAGTAAATCTGGCTTGCAGAGCAACACTTAGCTTTGACAAAAGTAGATTATTTTGATTTCAGGGATGCTGATTTGTCTCAACAAAACAGAAAAAAATACATGACAATGTTAGCAATGAACAGTTGTATTTTCCTTCTGGCATGGATTTTTTTTCTAGAGGACAGATAGGGAACCAGTAGTATGCACTTAAGAAGCAGAAAGACAGTGGTATAACATCTACCTGTAGGTAAACATCAGATATTATAGCATATATCCTGTATATATAGCAAGTATCTTTCTGTAGAGAGTGCCTGCATCTCTTTAATAACTACTTCCTATTTATTGGAAGACTTTGATTAAATCTTCTCTGAGTTTTCTGTTCTCTTGGCTGAACAAACCCCATTCTTTCAGTCTTTCTTCTTATGTCAAGTTCTCCTGCCTTATAATGCTTTTGGTAGCCCTCTGCTGGACCCTCTCCAATTATTCAGCATCTTCCAGTGACTCTGGCTGGCATCCCATAGCATTTTGGAAGTTAATCATACCTTCAGTTTATCAGTAAAGAAAAATTGATGTTCAGAAGCATTTGCTTATTTTGAGATTTGGCAGAGCCTATCTTATTGGTTTTGTCATTGCTTTTGTTGTCCTCTGTAAAGTTTTACACCCAAAATTAGCTTCCGTAAAGCTGAAAGGCTTAGCATGCTCTTGATTGTCCAGTGTTGGTTGCAGTAAGAGATACTGAGGTAAAAGCCTCCTGCTGGGATAAATAATCCTTCAACACGCTCTCTGCTGGTTACATGAACAAGTTTCTGTTTGACCTATGCATGTCTTTTGGGGGGAAGGAATCCACCTTGGTTTAAAAACTGGCAATGATGGAGATTATCTTCCAGAGCCTTCATATTTTTCCACGGTTGTTGACCGTCAGTGTTAAAATTTTGTTCCTCTTTCCTAGTAGGCATTTGTCTAGCCTTGTCGTCCACCTTCTGGATCTCACTTTTTTGGCCAGTAGACTGACAGACCCAATAGTATCCAATTTCTGTTTCTCCCATAGGAGTAGTTCTAGACTATCATGAATTTGCCTCATAACCTTTTTGTCGGTAAAATAAATGAGTTGCCTGCTTTTGCATTAGCTAAGCTTTTCATCACTTTCAGAGTTCTTCTTTGAGTTCTTACTTGTGCTTCATCAACATCTTTCTTGCAACGTGGACATTAGCCTTAGAGGAACATGCCAGGAGCAGCGGCAGCAGTGCCAAATGCTAATAGGGGGCTAGGTCTACAAAGGGGTTAGTGTGCTGCAGGGCTCAGCATGGAGAGACAGACTCCAGTTAGTCTCTCCTTGCAGTTCTGTGGGAAGTTTAATGCACAGCTATGGGATCTGTGACAGGGACGAGGAAAAAGAGCCCTGTGTTCCAGTCTCAGTTTATGAAAAAGTAACTGTGTATGTATGTTTGGGTTTTTTTTCTGTTGAAAATTTTAATCCTAACCCTTACAAGGCACACAGTCTGGAATGCAGGACTCTGCCCCCTCTTTCCAGGTGAGCGTCCTACTGCCAAGCAGATGGTCTGTCTGCTCCTGGGAGCCTGGTGGTTAGGACTGCTGCAAGAGAACATGACTGTAATTATGGCATTAAGGCATTTGGCTCAGAAGACTTTCGCGACTTAACATCCCTTTCAGTTTTTGCTGGAATGGAAAGTATTTCACTGCCATCCCTTGCTATAAACACATAACCTGTTTCTCCCCAAACTGGAACAGATTCTAATCAAATACTTGTGTTTTTCCTGCTCCATTATCAACTGCTCAACCGTTCTGATCTCATAATGGGTTGATATTATCATTAGAGGTCATTTTGTTCTTAATTTGTTAAAAAAGAGCTAACCAAAATCATTAAACAACCTATAACCTTCCATTTTTCTTTTTCCCTATGTTATATATGAGGAGTGTGATTTTTTTATTTTAGTCTTTTAAAAAAATACTGTTGTTTTACTCTCTCAGCAAGCAATTTTGTTGCTCTTGTAATCTTTTTTCATTAGCTGTGGCTAAATGTTTTCCAAACCTTGGCTAAATCACTACAAACTCATTCATGTTGTTTTTTTTTTTTTTCTTTAAACTAGTGTTCCTTACCTTTTTGGATTTTTTTGGCAGCTCCTTGCAGCACTGTAAAAGGGGTCCCTTTTAGAGGGACAAAATTGTAACTGGGCAGCATGCATGTGTACATATATATATTATTTTATATTTTTTCTTTGGACTCTGATCAAGAATGCGTATAGCAAAAAGAAACAATTGGTAACAACTTTCATGTAAGTAGTGTTTGGTCTTTGCTTGTGTGATCGGTTCCTTTCTGGTAGCCTGGTATAAATCCTTATTACATCCTTAGATAATGTTCTGTCCTGGTGGACAAAAACAGATGCTAAATGAAAATTTTGTTATTTTCAAGAATGTTTGAATTGGGAAATTCCAAGACTACATCCACAAGATCTTGTGCATTTACCATCAGCAAGGCTGAGGTCTCCTGTTACAATACGAATTTATGTGCTATGGATAGCTGTCACATCTTATGTGATCTGCTGGTGTTAGTGTACATCCAGATTATGGTTTCTATTTGACTTCTGGTTCATGAACTTTTGGTATAATTTGTTTCAAGATCTGTTGTGACTAAGAAATTGGTAATTTTTTTTTTTTTTAATAAAGCCACCTTCCCTTTTTCAACCCACTGTTGGTTGGTTTGTTTGTTTTTTCCTGAATAGGCCATAGCCATTGATTTTTAACTTAGCAGTCAGGCAAATCTTCCTGCCCATTTGAATCTCTAACTTTCTTGCTGCTAGAACCTCTGTGTTCCCGTGTAGAGGGGTCGGTGGCCCAGACGCCTCCTTTTGGGGCCTGATTCTGCAGGCTGCAATGGGACCCTGCCTATTCTTTGAAAATGTTGATAGATTAAATTTTTACGGACACTCTTCAAAGTTAGGTAGATAATTTTGATAGCATGTGGCAGGCCTTTCTCTTTTCGGCTACTCACAAGCCTGCTGTTGGGGTCCTAGTGGTTGGATCATTAAGTGTTTCGACCCTCAGAGCACTTTCAGCAGGTACCTCCTGATGAACAAAAACCCCTCTGCTGTGGCTGCCTTTGCTGTACTGATTCTTCGAGACTGTCCCAGACTCCCGCCGGCAAGGCGAGCCTTCTGGCTTGCCTTGTATACCTTCTTCCACAGACGGCAGTTATACTCTTCCCCATCTTTTCTGGAGTAATCAGTGGTTTTCTACTGTGTGGGGTTTTTTGTGAAGTTTAAAATATAAGATCTGCTGCGTGTGTGTTTTCTGTCTGGAAAATTCATGTGTTTTGTCAAGCGAAACCGGTTAATCTGATACGATCTGTATTTGGCAAAAGTGCGCTGCATTTGTACACATGTACGCAACACACGTATGCATGTATATACAGCTGGCCACACAGACTGACACACGCAGCACTCACACAAGCACAAACAGAACCAATGGCCTCATTCTGCTCCCCTCTCCGGCTGGCCAAAGCGAAGGTCTGTCAGTGGGTATGGTACATTGCATGTATTAATGCACACGTACCGTGCGGATCCCCCCGGCAGCTGGGCTCAGGCACCCAGTCTGCCCAGTAGCTGCCCCTGGATCCCAGTTTCCCCAGTTACTGGCACCTGGACGTGTGAGCCCTACTCCAGCTGCTGGTACAGCCCCCCTCGCTCGCAGCCGTGCACACACATGTGGACATCTTTCCGGCAGTCTCCCAGGTCCCGTCACCTACCCGCCAGCTGGTCCAGCTTGATCGTTGCTAGCGCTCACACGCTCACCTGCACACCTGCACTTGCTCCAGTCGCTGACACCGGGGCCCCTGTGGACCATGGCCGTACCCCAGTTGCTGCACAGAGACCCCCGTACACACACGTTCACACAGAGTCCCTCGCCAAGAAAAAGAGCTAGAAATGGAGTTTAATGAGAAGGCAGGACGGACTGCAGTGGTCAGGCGCAGGGCCTGGCTAGGCCAGCGTACCAACATGTAACCTGTTAACGTGCGACTGACTCCTTTTATCCCCTTGTCCCTCTATTTTCCTTCTATTTTGTTGTCCCTC
>NW_009197576.1:0-10594 GCF_000690835.1 Fulmarus glacialis | reverse complement strand
CCACCGTTGGTTCGTGCCCTAAACATCCCATAATAAGTCTTGCATTGCCCTGCATCCGTCACGTGTCCCATGCCCCTGGGCAGTGACCTCCCTTAGTCCAAGAGGTGGTCTGGAGAGCTCTTCCTGGTGACCCATGGGGATGGGTGTCACACCTGGACGCTGGGGCTGAGGCTCCCCTGGGACAGCCCGGAGAGGGGCTTGGACAGGGTGTCCCTTCCTCTGGGTCCGTAATTTGGGTTCCTGCCTGCCTTTGTGCCCCTGTGCCTCTCTGGGCTTGTGCAGGTGGGCTCATGGCTCCTGTGATGGGACTGGGAGTAGCCGGGTGTTATTCAGGCTTCCCCCCGCCATTGTCTCTGTGCTCCTCTGCGTGTGTGTGTGTGTGTGCGCAGCTTTTGATCACTTACTTAACCTAACAATAATTAAATGATTATTTCTATCAAGATTCATGAGATGATGCTTAACATGTGCTTAGCAATTCATACTTAAGGGAAATCTCTAAAAGGACATACCATATCTAAATTACAAATATTTCCATAGATCTAGTTATTGTTTTCAGAGTTAATAGTGCTTCTTATGCTTCTGTATCTCATCAGCCTCTAGAAGAATATATAATTGACAGTATCAGATAGTGGACCAGATTTTCAAAGACAGGCAACTTTGATATGGCATCTATAATATACATTTAGATGTTCTAATCAACATGCAGCATATAGGCATACACCTTTTGTTTAGACCACTGATTTAAACTCATCTGTTAACTGAACATCTTTAACAGGTGATGATATTTACAAAAAAATGTTTTATCGTCAGTGTTCACTGGCTAATAAAAGAAGAAAATGTACAGCTCTAGGGCTCAGAAATAGAATAGAAGTTGGTTTATGCTGCTATTATGCAGGACAAGAAAAAATCATGTTTATTAAAAAAAAGGCTGGAAAAAAAGACCGCGTCTTTAAGTGCATTCATTATTGTATAACCCCTGAGGCTGTATAGCTACACAGTGAAAGCGTAAATCACACAGGAATTTTAGTAGTCTGAATGGCTAAAAGCTATTGCTGTGGGTTGAATTTATCCTTCTCCCTTTTTTGAAGGAAATGGGGAATGGTTATTCGTGAAGGTAACGCAGCTTAAGCAACTCTTGCTTTCTCCCGCACAGTTACATGAAATGAGTTGCTGTTATCCCTGCTGAAGGGGTGGAGGGCAGTAACTGCTACTGAAGGAGGGAGACTGTATTTCTTGTAGCAGCAGCTATTGCTGTCCCATCCCTTGCCCCTTTTTGCCTTTGCTCTCTCCACCCCGGCAGCAGTCTGCCTCACCACATTGTGCAGCAGCTGCAAACCAGTTTGAGAGAGGAATGCTATGTCCTGCATAGCACAATACAGTAGGCATATTTTTTATTATTGCACGTGTTTCTTTACTCTTGATTTTATTCTTAAATCTAGGCAGATACTGAAATGCCATCTGCTATGGTTTTTTTAACTAATTTTTACAATCTGCAGGTATACTTTGGGTTTCACTCATTCTTTAAGACAATCTACACAGTTTGGATATGCTTATGAAGAGCCCACTTGCCTACAAGTGTATAGATATGTCGGAGAATGCATAATTGCATTTCATAGTATTCAAGCATTAACATCTTCCAGAAAGTCCCTAAAGCTGTAAAGAGAAGACCTGCAATACTTAATGCGATGCAAAATTCAGCAAAGGCTGAGAATTGCAATGCCATGGTGAAATGAATCATATGTGCAGGCAGCCATGTGGGTTTTCAAAAGCAACATTTACCTGCAGCCCAAAATCAGCATCTAAGAAATGCATAGAAAATAGTTCTGGTGAGATGTGTAGGAAATCATCAAAGCACAGAAGATAAGTAATAAATGCCTCCTTTTTTTAAAATCATGGAAATATCTCCATTTAGCATTGATTATTAAGCTTTACTGAAAGGGTCAGATTGTCTTTTGTGTCCACTCCATTTAAATTAGTATTTTTATCAGCAACGAATTTCACCTGTATATTTATTTGTCACTCTTATACTACTTTAGCTTACCTTTCTTATCCTAAAAATGACAATTTTTTTTAGCAGTTTTAACTTTCCAAAATATAAATTTATTTGATGAACAAGTCCACAGTCCTTTAGTATATTAATTAAATTATAAAAAGTCTATGTTAGAATGCTCAGTCCTAAGGCTGTTCTACCTCCAAAAACTTAATATGGTTAAAGAGGTGATTGGAAATTCCAGTACTTCTAAAGTGGAACAGAAAGCAGCATGCTGTTCCAGCTGTACCTTCCTCTCTCGCGTAACATTGCTGGAGCAGCAACTAAACTCTCATCGTACAGAGTACCTTTTGCAAGGGAGTTGTATTCCATATCCTTTTAAGAATGACATTAACATAAATAACTTACAAGTGAAAGGCTAAGTCTACACATTCAGAATTTTTTAATACTGACCTTCCAGGTAATTTTTCTAGAGTAAAGAATCTTTAATTCCTTCAGTTGAGTTAGTTTTGCTGTTTTCTTTCCATTTCCACAGACGTTGCCTAGCCTTTTTAGTTACATAGTGGCTTTACGGCTTGGTATTATTTGTCAAATTTACTTCTCTTCTTATTGCAGCTGAAGCATAAAATTCTGGGAGAGATACTCACTCTAGACATGATGCTTTGTCATTTTATGTACTCGTAGAGTTATCATCTATCCCTACACATTATTTTCAAGAATTCAGTAGAAGAAAAATGCCTTTCACTTTCAAGATGTTATCCACATTTCCCCATCAAGTCAGCCACTTTTAATGCAGTATAAAATAAGAGGGATCAGGAGCACAAACACCACTTTTTTGCGTAGAGAAGCCTTTGATAAGTCAGAATCCAGCTGAGACGCCACCCTCCCCAAATCACTGACTTCCCAAAGTTGCAGTGGTTCAAGCCCCCATCTATTCGGACACACCTGCAATAAAATGTGATCTTTTTATTTGTCCTCTGAGCCCCTGCCGTCCCCCGATGCTGAGCTGCTGGTCAGGCAGGAGAAGTCATTCCTCTTCCAGTCACCTTCCAAAATTTGCACTCCTGTGCATCCCTGCCAGTGCTCGCTCATGCGAGTCCTTGGATAGCCCTCAGCCCACTTTTGCTATATGCTGGTCCTCAGTGTGTTTCAGTAAAGCACTGGCTATAGAGCTGCCTGGCTTTTAATTAATTACAGCCTCCAAGTGCCAATCTTGTAGGTGCTGTGGAAGCCTGTGATGGAATCGGTTAATGCTCCCCAAAAAAGCAAGCAGAGGCCAGAAGCAAATGAGGTAACACAAACTTCTGCCACATATATTTTTTTTTCTTAGCAGCTACCGCTATGCTGCTGGTAGAAGAGGAGCCGTTCTCTGGCCCTGGAGCTGGGTAGCACAGCACAGCTCATGTTTACCTGCCTAAACTCCCACCCTCCCTTGCTTCCCCAAACAGGGTGGCCAGGTATGAACTTTCTCTGAATAATTCCTAACACGTTCTGTCCCCTAAGACGTGTCAAGGCTCTGGGAAAATGTTGTTGGCCCAGATCAAAACGGTGCTAGTGAGCAAGATAACAGCTATACAGCAGTGATGATCATGGAGCTCAAAACTGCCTTCCAGTCTTGTTTGGTTTACCAGCGGAGATACAGCTGGAGGACATCATCTGCAAACCCTGAAGTAATTCTTAATTCTTCCCAGGGATTGCACCTTTGGTTATTACACAGCATATTCTTTTCCTTCTCAAGGTACACCTGTTACTGCACACCCAGTGAATGGCATCAGTATTTGTTCTGTGTGGGCCTGAGAAGGAATCATGTCTCTCCCATGCCTCTCACTAGTTATGTATAATAAATCATGTTTACCTGCTGTCAGTTTAGACAGGTTCTGGGTATACTAAAGACTATATGCTGCGTGTTTGCTGCAAAGGTCACCCGCATGAACTCTGCTAGCTCTATCGGTTTCTGAGTGGGATGGTATTAGTTGCAGCTCATGTTTGGCTCCTCCACTGTTACTGGTTTTGTTCTGTATGTTTTAACTTCGATAGCAGCAGTCTAAAAACAGCATAGGCTGTGGTTTATCAGACATAAAGTTATGTTCGTGAATCTATTTGCAGTTTTATTTTCTTTGTCCCTTTGAGGAGGTATTTTCTCATAGCTGTGTAGCAGTCTATCACCTCAGAAGCCACAAGAACACAGGCTTGAAGTAAGCAAGCTGGCTCTGCACTGAGCTAGTCAGGTCCTCGGGCTTTGGGAGTTCAGGCTGCGTGAAGGCACTTACGCTGTTCTGGAAACACAGAGCTATGCTGGGGTACGTCTGAACCTGAACCTTAGGCCAGCTCCCATCTTTGGATGTACAATAGCACAGTTAATCCACAGCTCTCTATACTGTTTTAACAAATAATTTAGACTTATCAATGTCGAAACAGTATAGGTCTCCAGCAGATTCCACTGCTTATAGATGCACAGAACTAAGACTGACAGGTGGTCAGTAATTGAGGGCTGAGCAGGGCAAGTAACAAACACCTGAGGAAAATCACCCTAAATGATCCCAGCAGATGTTTGTTCTCAGTGCTGAAGAAGGAAGCAGGTGGCCTCCACATCCTTATCAATCTGACCCAGAAAAAATTTTCTCCTTGATTCCTAAGCAAGAATAATTGGTTCCACAGCTCTCATAAGTAGGAAGACTTCCATGCATGCAAAAGACTAGCTATTCAAGATCCCAGTGCCTGTCCTTCCTACAGTTGTTGCCAGTATCTGCTACTTCAGAAGAGGATGAAAAGAAGAACTTAAAAGTTCATCTGACCAGTTTTAAACTGGGGGAAATTATTTCAGCCAGTTCCCCTGCAAATGAGTAGCTCAGACTCTGAAGCACGAGATTTTGAGTTCCTCAACACAGACACACTCTTGTCTTTTAGAAGCTAAAACTGAGTTGTGCTCTGAAGAGATTTTCTCTGTTTGTTTAAAAGATTTCTAAGGGCCACCTTTGAATAAGCTTCTTTGTCTTGAATACTGTCTTACTCTGTATGGTCTTAATTCAGCAATGGCTCTATCACAGCAGCATTTGGCTGTCCTATTTACTATCATTATTGGCCACACTTTGTCCCAAGACTCGTAGAGATGAGATCGTGCCCAGATTTTTTCCACACAGGAAGAGATTGTGTCCTGATAAGCATTTACTCACATACATACTTCTAGTGAAACTGTTTGGATTATTCAAGGAGGTTTGCAGCAGCTTTCATGAGAGCACATCACACTCTCAACGCAAATATGAGGTGTGCAATGATCCTGTTTCCTCTAGTATGTAGGTGGTGAGATGGAGTTTCAGCTTCTGTTGGAGGTCTGTTGGGGTTTTGTTGTTGGTCTCTGAATGCTGACTGTTGCTGACCTTTGCATGCACTCTCTCTTTCCGAGAGAGATGTTTTGGATGCTTGCTCACTGCTTGGCCTGTGGAAAGAGTCATTAAAATTTGGTGTGTGGAAAGAACAGCCCATAGTGACAACAATAAATGCTCCCAGGCCGTCTGCCTGCGCCAGCCAACTTGCACAGGCCAGCGGGCAGGAACGGAGAGAGGAGATGGTGTGCTCCCTGTGTGACACCCAGGGAGGCTGTTGCTGTAGTGACGGTATCCTCTGAGCCTAACTGGGCAGGGAAGTGGTGGCATTTCAACGCCGGTTCTTTTGCGCTAACATGCTATTTAGGTCCACTCGTTTATCATGTTTAATTAATTTTGTAACATCAAATCCACTCAGGTTGGTTAAGACACTTAGGGCTTGTCTTGGATTCCCCCCCGCCATTCTTTTTAGTAAAATAAGCATAGGATAACACTTTGAAAGTCTTAAAAGAGCAGAAATGGTCACGATGTAAAAAAAGAACATGCAGCAAAAAGAACAAGGGGAACAAGAAGAAACAGATAGAAATTATCCGTGCAAAAATGGTGACAAAAGCATAAATGCTAATAAGTAAGAGAAGTGGAATGCTGAAAAATTAAAAGGTGGATAATAAGGCACCTTTGATAATGCTCTGTGTTATTTGCTCTAAGATTTTGCTTCATTTACTGTTCAGTCATCAGTGATGACACCTTTTTTTTTCTGCTATCTAGCAGCTTAGACAGTGAATGCTTTCCTTGGGGTTTTGGCTGACTTTCTCACCTCAGTTCAGTTTATGGATGCTGCACTGATGACCTCTGAATGCAGAGATGATTCCCTTTCTACTGTTGTTGGTATTGACCATGTCACTTTAGAGTCTCTTGTACATGCTACACACATAGTCCCCTAAATCATTATCTGTTATTTTCTCTCTGCTACATTATTTCAGCATCCATTGAGCTGCATTAGCTAAAAATATTCCTGAGTCAAATCCTGGGGTTGCACGCGAGCAGAGCTGGCCTGCCCGGGACAGTGGGGGAGCAAGCAGCAACCTTTGTAAACTTGTTCTGAACCCTCCCTGGACCTATCTGTATCAACAGTCCTGCGCTTTGTCAGTAACCTTTCAGCTCCTGCTCCGTTAAAGCAGAGTGCAAATAAAGGTCCCACTTTGTGACACCCCTTTCCTCAGCAGAGTCAGTGTTAAACCCAGCTCTGCATTTCAGTTGCCTGATGCAGGGCTCGGGCGCGTGACTGATGCTGATGGGTCTCGAGTGTCAAAGCTCTGCTGCTTTCCCTCCTCTGATGGGAGGAGACCACAGTTAGGCAGCAGAAGGTGTGCTGGAGAGCCATGTTCAGCTCTGCTGGATCAGCCCCAGCAGTGACTCTAACCCTTCCCACACTGCTACTGGACTAAGAAATCATGGCAGCTGCACCCAGCTGGTCCTCTCTGGAAAAAACATGCCCCTGCTTTCACAAGAGATTTGGATACTTTCCTTGTCACAACCTTCTGCTGATGTCCATGTCTGTACTTTCCAGACTCCACTGACTCTTCTCAGATTGGATCAGCAGGATAGACTATTAGTCTATGTTAGTTAGCAGCTAATCTACAAAATTACGAAGGAGCAGGGAAACAATGACAGAGGAACCCAAATGACCCAAGCAGAGCAAAAAGGACACCCTGGCCCAGCTCCTCACTGGGCTGTCACAGGACAGCCATTAGCCCCAGTGTCTAGGTGTGACAACCATCAACCAGGTGGGTCAATGGGAATGGCTCCCCAGTCCACCCTACAGATGGAGGGGGTCACTGCCAGCAGGCTGTGGGTCTCATTATGGGATGCTGGGATAGAGCATGTTTGGATTGCACAAGCCTTACTATGGGATGTTTAGGGGAGGAAAACCAAAGATGAGGGAAGGAAGGGATCATAGTGGTTTGGGGGAGGAACCGAAGATGAGGGAAGGAAGGGATCATAGTGGTTTGGGGGAGGAACCGAAGATGAGGGAAGGAAGGGATCATAGTGGTTTGGGGGAGGAACAAGTGTGGGAAAATAGAGGGATAAGGCGATAAAAGGGGTTGGTCATGTGTTAACAGGCTTCTGGTCAGTACAGTTATCTGGCCGTGCCCTGTGCCTGGCCCACACTGTCTGTCCTGTCGTCTTCTCAACCTCCATTTCTAACTAGACGAAGGGACTTCATATTCTGTGTGCATGTATATGCATGGGGGTCTGCGTGCAAGGGGCAAGGGGCCGTGGGTCAAAGTGGCCCGAGAGCAGGGGCAGCTGGAGGGACTGTACTGCACACGTATTTTGTGGGTGTGTGTCTCAGCGTGTGTGATCACCGGTCAGGCCAGACTAGCTGGTGAGTGGGAGACGAGGCCGTAGGCCTGGGTCAGGTGCTGGAGAGGCCAGAGGCTGTGTGGCTTGGCTACTGGAGGAAGCAGGGGGTCCAAGCTGGACCGGAGAGACCTGTTTGTGTGGGGGGGTGGTGATTCAGGGGCCAGCTACTGAGCAGACGGGGTATCTATGGCCAGTTACTGGAGGGATACGTAATGTATCTACGTATGTATTTTGTGCTGAATTGCTTTCGTCCTGGTCAGCCAGAGAGGGGAGCAGGATCAGGACATTGGTGCAGCTTGTGTTTGCCCGAGTGCTGTGTTTTCGGTCTGTGTTGATCTGTATGGCTGGCCATGGATATATGTAATGTATGGATGTGTGCCCACATGCCTCACAACTGGATGGACGTGGGGACGTGGTGCTGCAGCAGCTTCGCCTCTGTCAGGCTACCGGATTCAGCAACCTCCAATATAGACCAGAGCCATATATTTTCAAATAGAATTCCGTATATTTTTAAACAGCATTATGGCTTTTGTGTTGGAAGTGATTTTCTCGGTGATCTTGATGAAGATTTAACTTTCTTCTCTTTACAAATGAATGATTTAAATGTCTTGCATTCTCTTTTGGTCACTCGTAACAAAACTAGGTCACAGAATTATTTTCTGCCTAAATAAATCGGTATGGCCACGTGTACTATGTAAATAAAACCATATACTTCTCCTTGAAAACTGCACATGATTGTTTCTTTTATTAGCATGGTTGTGGTTTGAAGTTTGTTGTGCTCTCTTTCCACCTGCAGAAATCTCCAGAGAAGGGATTCTGCTCTTTGGCACTACTTGAGGTGACGTATGCTCACGTGACATGGGGGCAGTTCCCTCTCTGGGCCCCCTTTTCCTCCATATTCACATGCGGGATGTGCTAAGCCCTGAATCCATAAGCCATGGTCATAGTGAGAAACATTAAACTTTCATATCTCCTTCTGGGAGTTGCAGGCATAGGTATTACTGCATGATGAGGTGATTGATTTCTCACTATACATTTGCTGATCAGTGTCAGAGTTCCATGCAACCACAGTAGTACCAGAGTTAAAAAGAATGAGAGTAAGTGTGAAAATGCTGCTCTATACTTACTGGACTGGTATGATACCTGACAGCAAAAGACTGCACAGGCAGGCCTTGTGGGTGTGCAGAGAGGAGGGACTGTGTATGTTGAGGGAAAGGCTTTCCTAACGCAAACTGCCAGAGTCGAAAATGCTGTCCCTAGAGAGACGTTGAGCATCCATGCAAGTGGTGGGGTACGTTTTCTTTTCTCTTCACAAGCACTGAAAGAAATGTAAGGGTAAGGAGCAGAGGTGAGTCCAGGCTGTTAGAGTTAAGCCAGAAATGTTGTTAAAACTTTTTGAGAAACAGATTGACTAATAAAGCTTCTGAAAAGGGATATACAATAACAAATGCTCTTTCCGTCTCTAAAATGACTTACATGGTTCCTTCTATTCTCATTAAAAATTGGTATTACCTGTTAGATAGTCTGTGACAGCAGTACCAGGAAGATAGCAGTGTCCAGATTCTCATTAAAGCTAGGCAGAATTTGGATGATTTGGTGTGAGGCATAATGGGGTATCTGGGAACTGAGGAGCCAAGAGGTAAAGCAAGAGTTGGAAAATCCATGGTTGGTTGCCTTAACTGCTTCAGGCTGAGGCTCCTCTGTATCTGCGATGCTCTTTCACAGTCGCAGTGCATGCAGTTAAATTGGTTTCTTTTGCACTATGGAAATAAAAATAAATCCTCCCTTCTCAAAAACCGTGACTGTTGGCCTTCATATTGGTAGCTCTGAAAGTGGCACCCTTTGGTTCATATTGGCTATAAACTAGCAAAAGCCAGAAGTCTACCACTTTATTTTAGCCTTCCGAATTTGGTGTTTTCCTTGTAAATTGCTGAAAGTTTTCTCCCACTATTTATTTCTTCTTTCTACTTCCCTCACACCCTGGTTTGTAATCCATTTTTGCTTATTTCTTGTAATTTCCTGTTTCTTACAAACCTGTTTCTTACTTCTTTTTCTGATCTGGCAGGACCTTTTTTAAAATTTTTTATTTAAGGTTTGTTTTTTTTTTTAAAACCTTTAGTATACTGCATCTTGCTTAACAGCATCTTCTGACAAGGAGTTCAGCAATTAACTGCATTATAAGAAGAACCATCTTTTGCTTGTTTCAAACCTGTCACCTGTTTGTTTCACCCAAGTCCCCCAGATTCTTACAATGGAGAAGGCTGAACAGTTGATCTCAGTTCACCCTCTCTAGGGCATTTATGATTTTATAAACCTCTGTCACACCTCCCCTTTCATCTCTTTTTCAGGCTGAAGAATTGGAAATTACTTATCTTTCTCTATACCTTTGATCTTCCTTGTTGCCTTTCTCTGATCTGAGAGTTTTCCCTTACACAATATGAAAGCACAGTCTGTAAGACAGAAAATCCATTAACACTTCATAGCATGCTTGTTTAGTAAGGAAGTAGGTCATTGAAAATTCTGATGACCCTGAATAAAGAGAAAAAAAATGAGCCTGATCCTCAAGGCAAGAGCAAATTAACGGAAATGTTACTAGTGAAGGAAATGAAAAATTTGTGACCTGACCCATGCGATTTTGAAGTGAAGACTTAGAATATTTTGCCTAACAAAATGCACATGCTTCTGTGGTTTGTGAAGGAGGCTCAAAAGAATTGTTATGCATTTATTAGAGTGAAGTAAGAGAAATAAATACATTCACTTTTCGTGTCAGAAGTTAAAATGTTAAGGTCCTTTTTCATTAGAAGTAATTCTAAACGAGAGAAGAGTGACTATGATTATACTGCATTATGCTAAAACCTGAGCAGTTAGGATTGTTTCCACAGGGCTGTTGCATATTGATTTATTATTATCATTA
>NW_009197575.1:0-26980 GCF_000690835.1 Fulmarus glacialis | reverse complement strand
CCTAAATGAAAAATAGATCTATTCGAAAGACCGAAATGCACTGAAGCCATCCTCCATTTATAGTTCTAACCCACAGAACTCCTACAGCCTGAAAAATGGAAAGGTATTAGGATGTGTAACACCTTTGTACTCAATTTTCAGAAAACAGGACGGGTTGTGTCCTTTCTTCTTCATCGGAGTTTCCTGAAGGATTTTTTACACCGCAGGAGAGAAAGGATGGAGGAATCGTTATCTATTTCATAATTATACTTTACATGTTTTTGGCCGTGTCCATTGTGTGCAATGATTACTTCCTACCTTCTCTAGAGATCATCAGTGAATGTAAGTGAACATCCTGACCTTTTTCCTGTAAAACTAAGCAGCTTGATGCAGAACTTTCTCTTTTTAAAAGCTTCAAAGTTGGAGTGCTCTGGAGACAAAACTAAAGAAAGTTCAGTCTCCGTGCCTAGTTAGACTTATCAATACAATATTTAATTTGATACAATGTATCCATATTATTTTGAAAAACATACTCTGATTACACTCTGCACAGGCATTCATTTAAAATTTGCTTTCCTTGTGCCTGGAGGAAAATCTTTGGGGTGAGCAGTAATATGCCCAGGTTACTAGTAAAAGAAAAAAAAACGGGCGAAGAACCAAACCAAGAAACCGAAACTCTCCCTATGTTAAAACATGGCAATTAAGTACCTTGTTCAAGTTTCTGTATTTCTCTCAAAGTAGTGAACAAGTATCAGGATGAGCTACTGTTTACATACTGAAGGTATGACACACGAGGGAAAGGAATACCACGGTTACAACCGTTCTATGAAATCTAATCAACCTGTAATAATTCCCCTGGCTTCAGCAGACCACTGAATTAAAGAGATGGTCTTGGCTGAGAGTTCAGCTTTTCATTGCCAAGAATTAAAAAAATTCCCAAGGGAAACTCATCCCTGAACACTGGATAACATGCTCCAGACCAGAACACTTACAGAAAATGTAAGCTTAAACATTGCTGCAGAGCTGGTATTTTTTTTATTGATGATAAATAAGCATTTGTCAGACTTCTTCCATAGTTAGCCATGTTCTTTAGTTAGAATATGTCCCTGTTCTTTGTGTGCAGGACTTGATCCACAGAGTGAGCTACATCTCAGAAACAGTCAACTTGCCAGAACAAAAACCTCATTTCATTCAAGCAAGACCCAGGCTCTTACACTGTCCATACGAAATGAGAATTTGATTTTAAGATCGCAGCACTTGTTTGAATTTAACTAGTATTTCTGGTATGTGAAGACACAGTAGCATGGATTTCCCTGGAAGATAGACAGACTTGACAAGGATCATGTAGCAATATCACACTAGAGTCCAAGGAATTTCCCCACAATTATTATCCATATGAAAGAGTTAAAGCCTGCATACGTATGCCTATTTTACATTTTAAGATCATGCTCAAATCTCTTGTATTATCAGTACTTTTTTCTGGTATTTAAACTAATTTCTGTAATAAAGTTAGAAATAAATCAGCCCAATAAAGGAGGCTATGTTTTCAATATATTATTTTACCAATTTCAAATAAATGCATTAACTGTATGAAAGTAAGCAAAGTTCATTCTGTTAAACTGTAGTAGCTTCTAACATTATATACTAATGCAAGTAATGGGTACACACTACTGAAGTGTTTATTTTTTTAATAAATAATAGAGCAATTCTTTTGCTCTATCCTCAGGCCTTGGCCTCTCTCAGGATGTTGCGGGAGCAACTTTTATGGCTGCTGGAAGCTCTGCTCCAGAGCTTGTCACTGCTTTTCTAGGTAAGAGACATATGTTTTGGCTCTCAGAATTTAGAATTCTTTTTCTTGCATGACAAACTGAAACATACCAGAGAGTCATTTTCCTTACAGGAGTCTTCGTGACAAAGGGAGATATCGGCATCAGCACCATCCTTGGATCAGCAATTTATAATCTTCTTGGTATTTCTGCAGCTTGTGGGCTGTTTTCCAGCGTGGTATGTATCAACTTTGATAGTTCTGCTCCTAAAAGCCAAAGGTTATCTTTTCTGATTTGCCAACAAAAGCCAAGAGAGACTTACTATGACAACTGTCAAGTTTATTATTTAGTAGCAAAACCAGCATGTAATCAGTTTTAAGATACCTTGCTATGAAAGTTTTTAAAAACACTAACTTGTTAAATATCATACTTAAGTCATTCCTAAGAATCTTAAATTTTTACATAATATAGAAACAACATATTGATGCAGCATTTACAGCACTTAGTGAAAGTATTACAGACAAGTTTAAGAAAAGTAAATGAATCTGTGATCTGCAGGTTTCGAGGCTATCCTGTTGGCCGCTGTTTAGAGACTGTCTGGCATATACAATTAGTGTAGCGGCGGTCCTTGCGACGATATCCGACAACAGAATTTACTGGTAAGAGCACAAGTTGAATTCATGTTGACTGGAGATTAGTGAGACAGTGTTTTGACAAACAAACAAACAAAAAAACCCAAACCCCAAACATCAAGTAGCCTGAACTGCCATCCACTAACAGAAATAAACATCCTGTTGGCTTTAAAAAATGTAGAAAGTCACAATGCTTGTAAAGATTACCTAAACATTCAAACCCTGCACATTTATAAAGTTTGATCTGCATAGGTTTGTCTGCACAGACTTCACAATTTCTATCATAACTGTTCTGGCATAGCAATTAGTCTTCATAGTTTACTCCTTTTAAGTCTTTCCTTTGATAGCATCACTGTTAAAGACATTTGTCTGCCAGAAGCACATCACGAGCTTCTGATGTTTTAACTCTCTTCTGTCAACACTGAAACTCCTGTTGCCTCAACAAGTCAGTCGGGTCCAGCGCTAAGTCTCTGAAGTTTCCAACTCAAAACAGCACATACTATCCCACTCTTTAACCATCACATGAAGACTCAATTTTGCAAACATCAGTAAGATGTTCAATCAGTAAGATCCCCTGAAAAACATGCAGGTATACAATACACAAACAAGATTCTGCAGGGGAGGGGAATTAATCAAACTGCTGAAAGACATGGAGACACTCATGAACTTCCATGACACCGGCCATACAACTCCAAATACATGCTTTTGTGTGTTTTCCTTTTGCTAAAAATGCAAATTTTTTCTCTCTCTCTCTCTCTCCCCCCGCCCCCCTTACACCAGCCATTTTAACGCATTAAAAAGTTGGGGGGGTTTAGATTACATGTTATGTAAGATCTATCTTTCATTCTAGGTATGAAAGCGCATCCTTATTATTGATATACGGGTGTTATATTCTGGTACTATCTTTTGACATTAAAATCAACCAATACTTCGTGAAAAAATTCAGTCCCTGCTGTACGTGTTGTACAAAAGCTATGGAAGAGAATGCTGAGCAGCAGCCACTGGTTGGAGAGAGGGAAGAGAGTGGACCTCTAATTCGTCAACAGTCAAGAACAGATAGCGGAATTTTTCAAGATGAGCTGGAGTACTCTCAACTTTCAACAAGCTTGCATGGGCTTGATGAAATCTCTGAAGGTATAAGTATTATTACAGTTGTCTCTAGCACTCTACATGCCTGTCTGCATCAGTTCTAATAAAGAGTAGATTCTGAGATATTACTAAGAATTTGTTCACAAAAGAACTCCAGCATAGTATTTAAGTAAATCATTATTCTTCCCTGGAATATAACATTAAGCAAAATCAGAGTGGTGGTATTTATATGAAGTTAGTTGCTAGAGGAATGCTAGGATAATTGCTCATTTGTGTCATATTAGAACAGAAACTTCCACCAGTCTCTGCTGTGCATGTTTGAAACTTCTCAGCAACACTGCTTGTAAAATGCAGTATCAGCTGAAAGACACACTGGTACTGTACTAATACATACTGTTTTCTTATGACAATGGCAGGTTCATAGCCCAAAATATGCATTATATCAGAAGCAAAGGAATAGCTATGATGTGGCCACAGATCATGAGTTTCCTCTTCACTTGGGCAAAAAACAGCAGTTGGTACTTACTCTTGGTAAAGGTTTTGTGTAAACCTTTATAGAAAGGTTCATTTTTCATCCACCTTAGTTCTCTCCTAGTG
The DNA here is from genome assembly GCF_000690835.1 of Fulmarus glacialis. Lineage (NCBI taxonomy): Eukaryota > Metazoa > Chordata > Aves > Procellariiformes > Procellariidae > Fulmarus > Fulmarus glacialis. Next base: position 22,917 of record NW_009197575.1, on the reverse strand, counting down.
ACACAGTAATAAAGAACATTTGATTTCAGAGTTTTGTCCAGTATGATATAGGTAACTGGGTAAGACTACAGCTAGAACTTGAGGAAGTGGTTTTTACCTTTTTTCAGTATTCTCACAAGTAAAGGCCAGCAATATGACTGTATGCTATAGATTCAAACTTAATGCTACAATTTAAAATAGTTACATTTTTTTCAACAGATCATCCAAGTGTCTTCACCATGCCTGAAGCAGATATGAAGAGAATTTTGTGGGTGTTATCCCTTCCTATTATTACACTACTCTATTTGACTATACCAGATTGCAGAAGACAGTTTTGGAGGAACTGGTTTATGGTGACATTTTTCATTTCAGCAGCATGGATTTCTGCAATAACTTACGTTCTTGTATGGATGATAACAATAGCAGGTAGGTACCTAAAGTGCTGCTATACAGAATCAACCAATCGAGAATCACTGAAAAAACAGTTTTCTCCCTGTGAAGAGTTTTCTCTTCCACAATTAACAGTCAGTTTAGCAACACATACTTTGCTGTAAAAAAAAAAAAAACCCGAAACAAAACCAACAAAAACTTGTTAGACTGCTTAGTTTGCCACCTTCTTCCATCTAAATGAAAACCACTTAAGAGTTTAGCTGCTTCAGACTGCTTACCATCACATGAATGAGAATTTGTTTACATCGCTACAAAAAACAGCCTATATTTAAAGAGAGACAATTTCATTAAACTGCTTCGTGAAGTGAAACAATTAGATACACAGCAATAAACTTGTCAAGCTGAAGTATGACAAACAGGGAATCCACCAAGACTGAAATTAAAGGTTCAGGGTTCTGTAAAAGATCCATTATTTCTATACCTATATTTTTCTTGAGCACTACAGTAAGAGATTTGGCATTAAATTAACTCCCAAATTTCTGTACTATTTTCTTTCAACTATAGCATCATACGTTTATTAAACATTCTTGGGGTGTGTGTATGTATACCTTTTACAAATCTGCATCATAAAGTGAAGCAGTAAAAGAATTGCATTTTAAGTGAGAGAAGAGGTATGAACTTGTGTGTAAAAATATTCTCTTAAAAATATCTTAAGGTATTAAAGGTCTCCTCATTTCACTGTTTCTCCAGTCAGCTTGAGAAAAATCCAGGTTTTAATTTTAAGAACAAGCAGAAAACAAATCTCTAAACAAGAAAGGTTACAAAGCTTACCATTTCCACATTATAGCTCACTAATCCTACTCAAGTATTCTGCTAGTTCAGCATCCTAAACTTGTTTTCAACTTAAGTTTAATTAATAACTCCTTGTTCAGTGCAGAAAGAGACCTACACATTTGGTAAACCTTTGAGAAATCACTAGTAGATCGCTAGATATAATACACACCAGGTTCACTCCTTGGTCAAATAATTTTCCACTTGTATCTAAAGAGCAAGGGTTTACTGTCTGAACGCTAGAAGCCTTTGAAACAGGATTCAAATGAAAGTTATTGCTGTTCTACTAGACAAAGCACTAATTCATATGAAAGCAGGTACTGGAGATTCAAACAGCGTATTAGTGTTAGTCCACTTTGAAGAGTCATCACAAGCAGTATTGGGTTCTTTGGCCCGCTACTTCTAGGTCAAATATGTTCTATTTACACATTAAAACGCTAAAAATTACACACACATTATATTCAAGTCAAGGTTCTTTCATGAAGGGTGACTCAAGGATTCTATCATTGCATAAACAGCCTATCAGAATGTCACAAAGGTATCATAGCTCGGGACTGAAGTTTGATGGTCAAGAAGAAACCTAACTTAGTACACCTTTGTGTTGCTAGCAAAAAAAATTTGACTACTTATAGCAAGATATTGCTACTGATACATAAAATTAACTAAAGGCTAGAAAAATAAGAACATTCTCTCTTTATGGTCAGTTGCCAGAAAAAAAAAACCCTACACGTTAAATAGAAGATAAATCTATCTAATAAAAAGAAAAATTAGATTCACCTGAGTTTAGATTCTATCTTATAACCTTCAGAGGGCTAGAAACTACTGTTGGGTACATAAGGCTGGTTCATTCATATTTCACCTTGGTTTGCTTGGCACGAACCATTATTTTCCAGCCTGGATGGTTTATAAAAGCTAATCTTGTTGGTCCCTCATCCCACAAATCTCTTACATTAGGAGTGACGGAAGAATAAATACCAGTACAAATTCTGTAACAGGGTCATGCTAGTTCCTCTGAACCAACAAATAGTTTCAAACATAAATTTACTGGGCTGATCTAGACTAAGCTGGTATGTACTACTAGGCAAGCATTGCTCACCTAGCTTAGAGTACTGCCTCTTATTTTAAGAAAACTGTTCTTCTTAGTGTCCAGATATTGCAAATAAGAATTCAGATTTCAACAAAAAAAAATTAAGATACTTTTTAGTGAACAAAAAAGTTTAAGAAAAACTAATTACTTAATAGTTTGAATAGAGGTATCAAACACTTCAGCATATTGATGCTTGTGAATGGTACAACTGCTAAAACAGTTTTGAAGATCTGAATCCCTGTATTTTAAGTGAGAAATTAATATACTTACAGGACATGTGAGGCTAAAAAAAAAGAGTGAGGAAAAATAAGCTGCTGTTTTAATAACAATTTAAAACTTTTCTTAATTTAAACCGTATTTACCTAAAGAAACTCACACTTCTAAAGGATTACTTGCACTTACAAGTCATATAAAATTTCCACATTTTGATTCTTCCGAATCCAACAAAAGAACTATCTAATTGGAGTGAAATAGTAAAGCCATATAGTTGAGACAGTATTGTAGTAATGATTTTAATGACCCTCCTCCCCAAGAAAATTCACGTGCTTTTTTTCCTTCCCCTTTAAAGAGTGGGTGATTTTAAGAGTTATTGCTTCATGAGACTTTTGAGCACTAACGATGACATGCCCAAAAACATAGAAGACTATTACATTTTCCAGAAATTGGGGGCGGGGGGCGAGGAGGGGGGGAGAGGAAGGAAAGTAAATTGTTCAATATTTAAACTTCTACTGTATCTGAAAGAAAAAATTCATAATTGGTATTAACTTGACCACTGGAGACATTCCACTCAGGTCTTTGAGAAACTTGTTAAGATGGTTACTATACTACAATTCCTTTTTTATTTGATTGAAGAACAAGGACAGGATGATATTTCTTTGTTGTTGTTCTTGTTTTTAACTACGTCATGGTTCAGTCATTTCATATTTAGTCAAGTTAGCTGACAGATTCCTTTAGAAATTACTGTATGATTACCAATCCTTTCTCCAGCAAATAAAGTCCAAAGCAATTTCCTTGGATGAAACTTAAACTAAAAACATACTTGCATTTTCTACCATTATTTATCAACTGCAGGTGAAACACTGGGAATTCCAGAGTCAGTAATGGGTCTCACATTACTAGCAGCAGGAACAAGTGTACCAGATACAGTTGCAAGTGTGCTGGTGGCTCAAAAAGGTAAAGATTTTAGTATTCAGGCTCATTCCAATGGCTGTGTTTAAAAGGTACTACGAAAAAAAGAATTCTAGTCAACATTTCCAGAAATTCAAGGAGTAACTTCAAAATTTTTGCTCCAGATTCTAGAGCTTAAGTTTACTAATAATAAATAAATAGCTTACCTGAAGAAACTGTGGCTCAGACATTTAAAAATTTCTGAGAGTATCTCAGAGAAGTGTTCTAGATTGGTTTGATTTGTTGTTGATCAAGTGTTACAGTTTTACTGCAAAACAACTGTAGGTCTTGGTATTTTAAACATGACTGGATTTTATAATGGCCTGTTTAGCTTATTTTAAGTGCAACTGTGCAGATGCTGGTGATTTAGGGAGACTTTTTTTTATGCTTGTGGTACCCAAAACCATGTTCTGTAGAATCATGACTATAGTTCTCTCAGTGAAAAGTCTTAAAAGGGTGCTCTGTGAGAAATGAGGGCTGACAGTCTGTTCCTCCAAAACAGTTTGGCAATTTCATACAATATAATTAAGCAGACTTATTTGTATTTCTTCTTTTACAGGAAATGGAGATATGGCTATGTCTAACATTGTAGGATCCAACGTATTTGATATGCTTTGTTTAGGAATACCCTGGTTTATAAAAACTGCCTTCATAAATACATCAGGACCCATAGAAGTGAACAGCAGTGGTTTGACATACACAGCCATTTCTCTTATCTGTTCTGTTGTTTTTATTCTTCTGGCAATTCACCTGAATGGCTGGAAAATAGATAAAAAATTGGGAGGAATTTCTCTTGTACTGTACTTAGTATTTACTACATTATCAATTTTATATGAACTTGGCATCATAGGGAACAATCCTACAAGGGTCTGTGGTGACTAGTTTTAATCAGCGATTATACTGATGAAAAAAATAAAAGCAGGAGAGAAAGATCAATTTCTTCATTTAGTCAAAATAAAAAAAAAAAATTCAAAACTCCCATTGGGCTCTAAATCTTATTTACAGAACTAAGTCATGTCATTAAAGTAATATTAAGTAGAACAAAAACATCACAGCCTAACTGGAGCCCTTTCTTTTAGAGTCAAGAATTACAGTATGACTACAACGCACATATAAAACCAAAATTCTGAAAAAAAGACATCTAGTTTTTACATTACAATGTTGATACACACTGGGGGGGCGAGAAATCAGAAAACACTAAACAAATCCCACTATGCAGTCTTGAGATTAACAGAGAAAATGGCTTATTTTATTAAAAACAGTATAACCATTCATTTAAACTGAATGACTAGAGACACTTGGCCTAATTTTCCAAAGGCGCTGAGCATCCAAAGCTTCCACGGTCTACAGGGACCTGCAGGTGCTCAGTGCCTCTAAAAAAACCAACAAAAATCAGGCAAATTGTCTTTAAAAACCAAACATAGTAAGATTCAGTTAACAAGTATCACAGTATATTAAACACTATACTGTTAAAGGCTGGTGGGATTTAAAAGTTCCTTTTTACAGCTTTTGTAAGCATACAATGTTACTAAAAATGACTTACTAGGATAGAGAAGCTAAACAGACATAGGAATGTTCCTGAACACACAGTTTTAAATTATGCATTGCGATCCAAGCGTACATCAATTTCTCTGCCACTGATTTTTATGCCGTTCATTATCCTACAGGCTTTTTCAGCAGATTCTGGTGAGTCAAATCGGACTGTTCCACAGCCCTTTGATTTTCCATTCTCCATTTTTATTTCTGCAAACATTACATGACCTGAATAAATAAGTTAAACAGCAGTTATTTCAAGTCTTCAATGCACTAACAACTTAAAGAACTCATCAGAAGTGATGAAAAAGCATTTTAAAATATAATTTAGGGGGACATATGAGATTAGCACTTTCAGACTGACAGTACATTCACTCATTCAGGGAAGGTGATGCAGGTCAAAACAGCAGTGAAGAATCCAAATTAAGATCCACTGTTTCAAATCTTTCTTTCACACCAGCGTAAGATGAAGTATGCCTGTATTTGACCTCAAATTTGAAATAAAGTGCCCTATAAGACTAAGGGAAAGTTTTGTGTTTAATTTACCGACACTGCCAGAAGTGTGACTACTGACAGGCGTTAACTGAATTAATAGTTCAATCCAGTCTACCATGTTCATCACAGCAACATATCAAGCAACCACAACAATCACGCAATTTTGTAAAGAAGCTGCAGGGCAAAATTAGAGCCTTTAAAACAGTAGAGTTACCAGGTTAGGAGTGGTGGAAAAGTAGCATGCACTATTCAATTCCTGCAGTGTTTTTTTGAGGTTGGACACCCAACTTATGAGGCAACATTTTTATGTAGATGTCTTGGTACCTCAGAGGATGTTCAATGCCTGCAGCTAATGAGTTTTTGCTTATAGCATGTTCTAGCACACCGCTCCCGAGCCCCCAAATGCCACTAGAAACAAGAAACTTTTCCCTAACATACATAGCTTTTTATTTTTAAATGTCATATAATAGAAGACTGGCCTTTCACTGGAAGAAATTGAATATATGGAGACATGGTCTTTATATTTCCTTACGATACTGGCGTGAATACAATTTGTTGCTTATATTTGTGCTTACAATTCTTAAAAACAATTCAACATAATTACTACATCTGCTAGTTGCCGAGGAGATAATGGAAAAAAAAAAAAAAAAAAAATCTGAACTATCTGAAAGTTGACCAGGCAGTTAAGACTTAAAAAACAAAGGAGAGAACCTGTTTCACTATATCCTCTAGCTACAAAAAAAAAAATGTGAACACCTGAAAATTTTTCATAGTTGAACTGCGAGTTCTAATTTATATCAAATCTGCAAATAGCTGTATGAAGACTGTCTTAGGTATCAATAATATGTTTTAAATTATTTGTCTCTTCTGTTTCTCCAAAATAAGAAAAGCCATCTGTAATTCAGTTAAAGCTTTCCATTCTGAAAGTGCGTTTTCAAAACAAAACAATCATATATTTCTACACCTAAGCTGCATTTTTCATTCACCTCTGTGAAAAGACAACTTTTCTGAATTAGATAACAAGAATTATTGGATACTTGTAGCAATCCTTTATTTTACATAAAAAGGGCCTTTATTTCTTAACATAAAGGGGAAGCATTACAGCCTGCAAATATGCTAATCAGGTTCATCTATTTGCATAAAAAACAATCTGCCACTTTGGCAAAATTGCTAATTCTGATTTGATGCAGCACCATTTCTGGAAGTAATGCATAACCTGGACAGGCCCAGGCCCCTGCATGCATTTGTCTCAAAATAAATGCTACATTATATACTCTGTGTTGGCCAGAGGATACATAACACCTGCTTCAAAAAAGAAAAAGCTCAAAGAGTAATTTTATTAATGGAATGGGTTAAAGTTTACAGCAGATGAGTACTCAGAGCCAACATAGCCCATACTGTACCTTGGTCTCATGTGTTATGCCTAAAAATTATTTATATAACTCAGGAAAGGTAAGGGAAGTAAGAAAGATTAGGCTAGCCAGACTCTTCTTCAGGATAAGGCAACAACCTTGTCTTCCTGTCCTTATCTAACGAACACCGTATAAAACACGAAGTCGACGGAGCTGAGCAGGGATAAGATTCAAATACGTACCACATTGACTGAATTTTTCCTTTAGCTTCTGCCAGGTCAAGTCAAAAGGAAGCTAGAATAAAAAAGCATTATTAATAACAAAATATTATAAAGAGAAAAAGAGCATGTAATCAAACATGCACACAAAATAAGCTCATGGCTTCTATGTATTCAAATGCTTACATTTCTCACAAATATCTGGTTGCCTTTAGAGCCTAATCTCTCTCTCACGCCACTTCCCATTGGGCCAGGCACAAATCCTCGATCGATATCAATGTTCCTGTCCAGGCCTCCACCCATCGCTGGTCCCATTCGATCAAAACCAGAACTCATCCGATCCATCCCCATTCCCATTCCTGCAGCCATACTGTTCATACCACCCATTCCACCACCTACACAGAGAAAGAAAAGGAGGATAAAATAAAAATCTCTTTTTAGTAACAACGCACAAGTATTTTGTAAAAAAAAAAAAAAAAAAATTCTTTTGTGTCAGGAGAAAAATAACTTTAATAAAACTGCTGTAATACAAAACAACTTCATATATGCACAGTGATTTATCTAGTAGCATGGCTAATATTTTAAGTCAAAGTATTAGAAGATACAAAGTGCCAATTCTAAAATAAAAGTAAAAAACAAACTGCATCAAGCTAATAGTCACACCATCTAATGTAGTAAAATGTTGAACACAAGAATTAAGATTTAAAGGCTGTCCAGTTTAATTAATAAAAATCTGATATCCTGTACCAAAAAGAGATCAAGTAAATAACTGTGACAATGTTAAGATACAGATAATTTGACCGTATACACTATTGTTTATTTTGCTTCCTGCATTCACATTCAGCTTTACCTAATGCAGCCACACTTAATGACACGATCTAGAGAAAGCATATTTTGCAGAGAACAGATGTTACTGCAAGTACTGTGAAGAGCACGGACTTTCCTATGATACATGCAATGAAATATATTAATGTATATTATATAAAGAACTAAGATCAATGGCATTCAAATATCCTATTGTAATCTTTCTGGATTCATAATTAAAAATTAATGTAAAGCAAAACTATCAAGATCATTCATGAGGGACCTTCTCTTTAAGCCTTATGCCTCTCAAGATTACCACTAGCAAGATTTTAGTTTCTCATCTGCTCTAGCCTGAGGAACTCAGACATTTGCTCTAACACAAACTCAGTATTCGAGCTTTGCACAAAATTTAACTGAGTGACAAGGCTGATTCAAGGCTGATTTTTTATTTCAATGCTGAGAGATTACTGAAGTTCAGCTTCATGAAATTCACACAAATAACTCTGCCTATTTGTCTTTTTTCTGGAACACACGTTTACTTCAATCACTTCCCCCTCCAAACCAGAAGTTAAAACCATTTCAAAACTAAGATTAAGGGAAAGACTGTATTAGCAAGTTTTCCTCTGAACTTTTACCTCCACAAAACAGCTTTAAAGACTATTAGACTTGCAGACACATGCAACAGAATTCTACTTCTTCCAACACTGGCAAGACACTACACTACAACAAAATCCTCTGATACAATTACATGTACACCAGATCATTACATTGCCCATGCATTTACATTCTATTGAAACAAGTTAACCTACTCATTCCAGATCTTACTGGGCCCATGCTAGGTGCTCCCATTCCTCCTGCAAAGACACCAATCATTGCACCACCTAAACAGAGAAAAATAATAAAGTGACATATACTGAAACCACCAGTTAGTGACAACAACAAAGCACATGCTGATGAAGTGCATTGATCTCAATGTTACCTGGCAATTCTTTTCTACAGAACACTTTAACCTGTGCCTTTATTATTCAAACTAAATAGGAAACAACCAGTAAGTAACATTAGTTCCTCCTTCTCTATTACAGGATTTAAGCTACTCTGATTTCTTTCTAGCTTTTCTCCCCTCTGACAGTCTGCCAGCAGCACAAACATCTTAAAACTAAATGAGGCATTTCCCACATTGGGAAGAACAGCCTCAAAACTGAAGGGTTCATCTTATTTGAACTTCATAGTACAGAAATGCCCTAGTTTCTCCCATTTTTAAGAAACCTATGCAAAAGCTAGGAGCAGCTCTCCCAATGTCTGTCTTTACTGCACATGAAGAGTGAATTGATGGAATTTGGTGGGAAAAAAGGAGAAAGAAAGGGAATCAATACTTAATAAAAGCTATTTGGCAGAACCATGGAATCTCCAGAATGGTATCAGAGACTGATTCTAGAGTGGGGTAAAAATAGTTCTTTTCACTGAAGTGCTAATATTCAGGAAAGTAATCCCAATGGAGCTTCTAGAATTGTAGAAACTCAGAACTACTACATTCCTGTCACTGCAGAACAGAGTGGAACTGTCAGCTGCATTTTTCTTGCTTGATTTTCATACCTAAAACAAACACCTCAGTTTTTACTTATGGCAAAATAGATCAGTAGTTGTTGTCTTCAGGCTAGACACTATTGTTTTAATATCTAAGAAAGGTCACTGCCAAGTCTTCCATTAGATTCGTTTTCTCCACACAGTTCAAAAGAGCAACAATTGTGGGAAATATTTGTCTCCTCTCAGACAACATGCTGTCATAGCCATACCAAGACCTCAAAAAATATGGACTAGCCTGTTTAGGAAAAAAAAAAAAAACACAATGATTTTCAACACCAGCAGAATTACTCCCAGTACTTCAGCCAACAGTTTGCATATGAGGAAGCTCTTAATACTTATTCATTAGGCCAGAGAGGGTCTTGCAACGAAACACCAAGCCAAATTTTGAGATTGCTGTCAACATGATTGGTTTTTGCCCTTAAAAAGAATTGTGAAGAAAAAAAAAAAAATCCCCATTTTTCCAGAGCTAGAAAACTTTACTCGTTTCTGAGTGCATCCCAGTTACACTCACTCTCTTTTAAAAGGGAAAAAAAAAGTCTCCCCAACAGTCTAAGATGCACTTAAAAAAAAAAAACAAACCAAACCAAAAGCAACACACACAACCTGAAAGCTCAAATAATCCTAATCAGCAAGATTTCAGCTGTTTCTGACCTTAGAAACATCCTTTACCTGTACTTTCTCCCCCACTGGCTTTTCACCAATAAAAAATTATACGCTCGGAGATGCTCTATGACACAACCTTTGATTTTTTGGATACTTCAAAATTTTGGCAATTTAAATGGCAACTCCAACAATTCTGCTGCAAATCAAATGTCCTCATCTTCACTAATTGATGCCACAGCCCAGTCAAAGACTGTCTTAAGCTGCCCTCCTTGAAACCGGCAGGGTACTAAAGCCAAATGCACTCACAGCATTTCCGTTAAAGATACCATTAACCTAAATATTGTAACAGGAGTACACTAGGGTTTTCCCTGACTAAACTAAATCTATTAACTATTATATTTGTAAATATTACTTAAGGATTAAGTTGGGAAACTCTTATCTTGGTTCTCAGAACAGTATTTAAATGGTAAGATTGCTGAGAGGTTTTAAGTTGAAGCTTGCTGGATCTACTGAATAAACGACTCCCACATCAGTTTCTCACAGTGGCATGTTCATGCATTTCAAAACCAATGTGTGTTACCAGAAGACTCAAAGTCTTGCATGAACATTTATAACTGAAGTGGCTTTGGATTTTCACTCAGGAAACAGACGTTTATCCTATATTGCAAGTAGACAGAGTGAAAGCATACACTTGATTTCTAAGACATTAATTCCAAGACATTAAGACTAACTCAACTGACAAGCTTATTACATTCTTATCACTTCTACAGAATTACCAGTGCTCAAAGAGAAGCAAACAAAAGTTACCCTTTGTTATGACTTGCCCAAATTAAAAAAAAAAAAAAAAAAAAATTCAACTTTAAGACCAGATGAACCTTATGCTCTTAGTAGCTCTTCTCTTTCACAGTGGGGAATTAAGGGAAGGGGAAAAGGAAGAAAAACAGGGAGGAGGGGGGAAGAAAACCTGTCTCCTATAATGCATTCATCCAGGTAACAGTATAGTAACAAAGTGCAAGAAGTCTCTACTGTTAAGCACTTCCAGGCCTCTTAACATAGAAAAGTATCTCATTTGAGGGAACCCAAAAGTAACAAAATGAACTCTGTCAACGAGACATCATCTATAAACAAAACAAAGCTGGCTCAGTTAGAGAAGAGGCCAATAAATCCCATTCTGAGCTGCTTGAGCTCAAAAGGCAGGAAGAAAACAGAGGGCACCAAAATTCACCATTCCTATCCAATGCTACCTGATTTGCAGTAAAAATAATTTTCCAGCGTGCATTTGCAAAAGCAGGCTCCTGGAATTTACAAAGGTGGTACGTGGGCAGCTTATTCAGGATTCCCAGAAGCATATACTTTAATACCCAAAAGACTTAATACCTCACAAAGTTAACATTATGAAGCTAAACGCTTTCCTCAAATCACTATTTTGTTTGTATTTTACAGATGGGAAAAAACCCCCACACTTTAACCTCCGTCCTAAGTGATGGCTATAATGAACACTCAGGTTACATCCTTATAGTAATGACTGGGGGAGAAGGGACAGAGAAAGATGACCAAATGAAACCACGTCTCTTCTTGATTTTTCTTCTAGTAAAACTCTTCCAACACTATGTTGCAATTTGCCACATGAAATTTAACAGTTACCATACCCATCCTTCCAAAAGAATCTCCAAAACCACGGTTCAATGCCATGTCACTACGACCAAAATCTCTGTCCATGTTTCCTCCCATTCCACCACGGAACATTTCTGTAGAGAACAAAGCAAAAAAACAGAAATATTCCGTTATATACATCTAAGCTGATGTTCATACAACACTTGCTTCACAGCTGCTTGTTTAAATAGAAGTGTGTTCAATGCACAAGTCAGCGGCAGCTATTAAATCTTTAACTCCCACACCCGTTCCCATGCCTCCATTCATGCCACTGACTGTATTTCCTTTGAACTCATCTACATTACCCATCCCTAAAGGAAGGGCTTTTAATAAATAAATACTAGCAAACTAGTAAGTGTACAGGAACAGCGTTCACCTACCTCCCATTCGGTTGACTCCAAATCCTCCCATATTAGGCATTCCTTCCATTCCACGAAATCCAGCAAGTCCTGTAAAATATGTTTTCTATATAATATTAAAAAAATACTTAATGTAAAGAACTTCACTGCACGTACCGCCTCCCATTCTATTCATTCCGCCAAATCCTGGACCATCTATTCCCATACCTTTAAACCAAAGAGACAAACACCATTTAGAAGACAGGTAAGATCCTAACGGATTTAAAAATTGCAAAGACAGTTAACATCTCAAAAGCACACTACACAAGGCTTGCTTTGTCAAGAGTATGTCATTCTTCCAAACACAGAAATGACAATTTTAAACTTAAAGCTCTGTAAAACTTAAAAATGAACACAGATTTACCTCCTGGACCCATGCTCCCCATTCCACCACCCATGCTCAATTGTGTCGCACTGATGGGCTGTCCACCTGGTCCAAGTCCCATACCAATGCCACCAAGACCACCTTGAAAACAAAAATAAGTATCACCAGAAGAAAGATTTTGTTCTGTATCATAAAGAGACCACAGTAAGCAAGAGTACTACTAAACTGTTCCAAAAGTCTGTATCAACATATATTAAGTTCAAGGAGTAGAAAACAGAGTGTGCACTCACGAGGTAATTGTGAAGTTTTGCTGTCTGCAACACGGAAATCTTCATGAGGAACTGATTTGTCATCCTGATAAAAAACAAGGACGTTACGCTATTATCCTTTTGACGTTTTGGCAGAGACATATAAGGTAGGAAGAAATGTAAGCAACTTACCATTTTTACATGCATGGGTCTATCGAATAGGAATTGTCCATTGAACATAGCTAAAGAAACGCAAGTCAAGGAATCTAACTACAGAAGACAATTTAACTATTTCAGAAGAATCACTGTAAAAACTTATTTTATTTCTGCACCATTTTTAGGAGTCTTATGTTTCCTTACCTAATCTTTGAATGACAATTCAAAGGCCAGAAGAGACTATACAAGCTGTTAGATATATAAAAGTTAGTGGCACGCATGTCACATTCCCACATATTTTAAGCTTGTTCAACATTACCAGGAACACCTTTTTAGACTCTAGCAGTAAACTCAGTTATCTGCATAGTATTACACTCTAGTCCCTATATACTAGCTACAAGGCAAATAAGCACCATTTGCAAAACTACACTATCAGAAGCCATTAAAGACTAATCCATATTTGATCAACTATTTTTCAAAACCAAGGATACATATTGCTTGAACAGCTTCAATTGCTTGTTCAAAGGTAACTGTTCCCATTCCTCGACTCTTGCCATCTTTATCTTCTTTGATGTCTGCACGCTTTACAGTTCCAGCAATGCTGAATACCTCCTTCAGTTTCTTCCAGCCAACTTTAAAGTCAAGCTTACACACAGAAATACACTAGTGATTTCAGTGCACATTTCTGTTCTACCATTACATTTGGAACAGATTTTCTGCACTGCTGTAACTCTTCAGCTTCACAAAATGCTTGATATATGTAAATAGCCAGGATTTTGTAATATACACACATACTTGGTTTTGGAACCAAGTCCAAAAACGTCAGCTAAAAGCAACAATTTATACTACATATACGTATTTTACTTTAATTAACATACTAACATTGAGAAATGGATGGGATCTTGTCAAGAGCAGCTGTACTCCCACAAGTCCCCTTGCAGACAAAGTAGTCTTTTGTGCAAATAAAGAACTTAGGAAGTAAGCACCTCCGACAAATGTAACAGTTTAAGTTAGTCTAAAGTAACTAGCAAGATAAACTGAAGTGTATATTTAATTTAAAAGAAGAAATGCAATTGTAAATAGATAGCTAAAAGATGTATAAAATATTTTTTCGAATCAACAGATGCCTGTGCAATAATTAAAAGTGCATGTCAGCCTCAAGAGTTTAACGTATCTTTCTGTCCAAAATCTGAATACACATCCAGCATTTTTAGTTGAATATACTAATTGTGAACTAACATTTCCAATTTCCTCTTTATACTAAAACTGAATTATGCAGGAATACAAGATATTTTACCAGGATCAGATATTACAGTTATAAAATACAGTTTTAAACTTACATTAGCAACAAAAATAGTGGATCCAAGCCTGCCTGCCTGCAAGTTACTGATAACCTCAGGAGGAATGTTTGGATTATTGATAATAGAAGGTGGTAAATTCATTATTCCAGGTGCCACATCAGGTCCATGTCCTCCTGGAAACTGTCCTCCTACACGCTGTAATGCCCTACGAGCATGTTCACCTTCAGGATCCTGAAACATGGACAAAAATAAAGCCAACTTAATCATCAACAAGAGGACTGGCAACAAACAAAAAGGTACTATTTGAAATTCTACATAAACCCATCAAAATTATCAACTAATATCCTTGTCCATGTCAGAGGGATCAAGAACTGAATTAGCATGGAGACCTAATTCCCTCACCTCTAGAGGTGGGTCCTTTCAGATGAGGGTTGAGGCATATTGGCAAAGCACTTGTTGAGGAAGCGTGCACTGCCACTTCACATGTTGTACCTAGCCTATGGACAAGTAGAAAAGATTTCAATCTAAAGGACTGTCAGTCTAGCACCTTCTTCCAAGAACTGAATTAATTTAATTAGTTTTTTTTATTATTTATCAATACCATTAGTAAAGTTGTAACAGGACAAAGAGAACTGCATCAGACACCGTCATATACTACAACACTACAATAGAAATGTTGACATTAATTTCACTTTCCAGTCAGCACAAGTTCTCTACTTCCAGCTCCACTTTTGCACATATGTAGTAGTCTGACACTCAACTCAATCTGTGTCATATTTTGAAGCAGGTAAGAATGAAAACATAGAATCATTTAGGTTGGAAAAGACCTGATGACACTAAGGTAAGAATATGAAGTTAAAGATAAAGTTGTTTTAAAGAAAAACAGATTATTTTGACTTTAGAACACACTTTTTGTCAGTTCATTTGGCATAGTATCAAGACCTTCTGCAAACTAACAGGCACTTTAGCCCATCAAGAAAATGTCATTAAAAAATTAAACTGGAAATTACTCAGCTAAGATGCCCAAAACACCGCACTGTCATCTCAGTAGTTATAGTATCTTCACTGTTTCAAATTAAAAACAGCAGCAATAACCATACCTCTTTAATATTCAGGGGTCTTCCACTAAGATCATATTTGTTCATAGTTTCTAACGCTTTCTTAACAAATTCTTCATCTTTGAATTCAACCACACTTAGAGGAAACAAAACAAATAAAGTTTAAAATGTTAAAATTAGCAGAATGTTTTGATAGTAGTGTGTTTCTACACACATAGAAAAAGAAACTTACCCACAACCCTACATCCATGATGATTTGTCATTATATGTAAAGAGAAAAGGAAAAAAAAAAGTCAGTCAGCACATATGATAGAGCATTTAAGATTCCAGTTAAAGATCCCAGCTCACTGTTAAACGACTATTCAAGTTATTTTCAGCTTCAAAATCCATAATACATGCTCTTTACTGGTAGCCAAGCTGAATTTCTCCTGCTTTCTCAACATACATACCTTTCAAATGCAAGAGAATACATTATCTTTTATTCTCTTTGAGCCAAACCAGAATTGGAAAAATGCCACACAGATCCATGTAAGGACAACTGGGGAGAGGAGGTGGGGGGAAAAGGGTGGAAAGAAAAAAAAACCCAAAAACATAACCAAAAACCAATCAAGACACTCATTGTGTCATTAAAAGCTGCCCACTGACTACAAAATTCAAATCTACCTACATCAAGAATACCAGTACGATGAACAAGGAGTCTGCATACCTCTTCAGTATACTAGCATAATTGAGAAATTACTTTGTAGGAAAATAACCTTATTGACTGCACCAGGATCCTTCTAATAAAGCAAAGAGTTGAGGATTGCTTTAAGTAAAGCAAAGCTGACAGCATGTTTTAGTTTTAACAAGCATTAAAGAAAGTCATTTACAACAATTGATACAACCTCACTTAAGACTCAAACCTGCATTTCTCATGTTCTCACTGCAGGTTCGGAGCTACTATTGGCCAAACTTTTGACTATTTTTAAGAAGACAAAGGAGCTTTAACAATCTTCACTCTTAGTGCCTCATTGCTGGCACTCTGTTGGCTACCAACCATCTCCATCCATTTAGTTTTAAGAAAGCAAATACATTAATCCAGTGTTTAGAGTACCAACCCTGCAAAGCTGTCAAATCAGGCACTTCAAACAGTATATTCTTAGCTATCATTTTATACTCATTGGCCCCAAGAAGAGAATACTACACTAACATAATTTAAATAAAATCAGTGGTTTATTGAACGTCCTTTATATGAAACAGATTTGTACCAAAACAAAGATGTTGGATAAAAAGAAGAATTAAGTAAATGCCATTTGTTAACAGTTACAGAAGTATTTTGTCCTTTACAGCCAGCTAGTCTGAGTTGCATGAAAGTGTCAGACTACTTCTAATACAAAATCCTCAAGGCTATCTTAATGAAAATCAGTGCAAAAATGAAACTTACTTTCCAATAACTGGTACAGGTATTATACAAAAATAAAACTGCTGAGGAACTTTTAAACCTCTAGCAGATTGTTGCCCACGGCACTTACCCTTGATTTTCCTTCAGCATCCTTAAACAGCTCCACGTATGTAACCTCACCAACTACATAAGACATACAAAGGGAAAATACCAAGAGACAATGCATTTAAACACCAGTATCTTTCTTTACTGTGCCCCTGTGCACAACTCTACAGAGAAGCACCTATTATTCACCAACAATCAAAACCAGACCAACGTACCTCCTGTCAATGGCTATATAATTTAGCTAATTTTCAGAAATATGCAGCAGCCACATTCTCAAAAGCTAAAAACAAACAACTATATTTAACCTAATTCATACCACAGATCATATTTTGGCCAGTATGATATAGTTGGTGAACAAATTCAGATATACACAATCCCTTAACCTAACAAATGAAACGTCAACGTTCACTGGGAAGTGTTACATTTATCATCCTACTCACAACACCTGTTTTAAGGTGACTTTCTACCTGAATGTCTTCAATCATAAGTTTGCCTTCAATAATAACCAAATTTACACATCAAATATTTCACAGCAAGCCACTCACTTTCTAAAGTAGGAAGTTTCAGTAAATAAACCAATCAAATAGTCACGTCACCTTACAACAGATAAACCAGCAGTTACAGAGGGGGGTTTTGGCATTTTTCACAGCCTAAAAGCCAAGTGTGCTTTGCATTACTTTTGAAGAATCAATTTTTTCAAGGAAAACACAAAACTAACTTTTTACAGAATTCATATATTAGCATTATTTTACCCCAAACTTAAAATAAAATGTTTGGGGTAGTTACTCTATCAGAACTGCAACAATAGTAACAAGCTTTTAATACAAATCTCCAGACAAACAGTCATGGCAGTAGTGACAATGCAGACAAAGTTAATTCCACAGCCAGATTCCACCAAAGAAATACAAAACAACTTTTGAAAGACGTCCTTTATTATTCATTTTAACACACTAAATGTGTTGCTTAAATACAATAGCCCTTAAAAAAAAAAAAATCTACAAAGACTACAACTAGACAAAACACAATCTCTTTAAGAAGTCATGAGGTCATGCATATACTCTCTACTGTCACACTAGAATGGCAGAAGATTGTAAGCACTTCATTTACCCATCCTACCCTGCAATGCAATTGTCTCAGATGAAAGAGGGGGAAGGGAGATAGATGTACCAAGTAAAGGCCAAAAAAAAAAAAAAGTCGTCAAATCAAATCTGTGTGGCTCAAAGGACATACACATTGCATTCAAGTTCTACCCCTTTCTATGTGAAGTGTATTATAAGGAATAAGTTACCTTTCTCTCTCATAAGATCTTTAATAGCTTGCCATTTCATGTCATACGGGATGTTGCTAATAAAAACTCTGTTACGATTAATAGCCTTCTTCTCTCCAGCACCTGCATTCTTGTCCTTTGAATAGGGGTGGAATCTATTCTTGTTTCCAAGAGAAGGGATTGCCTTCGGTTTTGCAACGTACTTCTCTTTCACAGGTGCTTTCTCTTCTTTTGCTGTCTCATCATTATCCCTACATTAAAAAAAAAAAAAACAAACACAAAACCAAAAAAATTATTAGCCTTGTGTTGGATCATTAGACTATTATACCTCCTATATATATAGCTGTAAACCTCCTACGCTATTAGAACTCCCAGGATGTCAAATGCTGCTTTTCAAATTAGGAAAAATAAATTCATGTAACCAGTCTAATTCCAAAACATGTTGCTTTATCTAGGACAAAAAATAATGTTATAATAGATTTATTCACTACTATAAGTAAAGAAAGCACATCTCGCTACTTCAGTTACATTACATTTCCATTATGTCTGTCAAGATTCAGCAAGATAGTACTATGAAACTACTACAAATACCAAAATACGACGACTTAGCTGAAAAATAAGCAACAGCATCCATGCTTTGGTACTTCAATAATTTTCACATCAGACTTGGCTAAGTTACACAATATTCACCACAGAAGTGAGAGTTGAAATGATCTAACTTATGGAACAGCTTGGTATACTTCATTCAATGTAATAGTAATATATAAAAATGAACTCTAAGAGGTTGTAAATCAAATTACATTTTATTTACCACTTAAGTTATTTTTATTCACTTCTGCCACACTGCTTTTAGACAGAAATTAAAATTCAATTAACAACAACAAATGCTCTTTCACTTTCATTGCTTAACACTACTAGAATTTGAAAACTTGCTAAATGCATCAAAAGAAGCGTGACCAGCGGGTCGAGGGAGGTGATTCTCCCCCTCTATTCCGTGCTTGTGAGACCGCACCCAGAGTACTGTGTTCAGCTCTAGGGCCCGCAACATAAGAAGGACATGGACCTGTTGGAGCAAGTCCAGAGGACGGCCATGAAGATGATCAGAGGGCTGGAGCACCTCTCCTTATGAAGACAGGCTGAGAGAGCTGGGGTTGTTCAGCCTGGAGAAGAGAAGGCTCCGGGGAGACCTTCTGGCAGCCTTCCAGTACCTGAAGGGAGCCTACAAGAAAGCTGGAAAGGGACTTTTTACAAGGGCATGGAGTGATGGGACAAGGGGTAATGGCTTTAAACTGAAAGAGGTTAGACTTAGATTAGATATAAGGAAGAAATTCTTTACTATGAGGGTGGTGAGGCCCTGGAACAGGTTGCCCAAAGAAGTTGTGGATGCCCCATCCCTGGATGGCCAAGTTGGATGGGGCTTTGAGCAACCTGGTCTAGTGGAAGGTGTCCCTGCCCGTGGCAGGGGGGTTGGAACTAAATGATCTTTAAGGTCCCTTCCAACTCAAACCATTCTATCATCCTATGAAATAGGTACATTAAGACATGCTCTGCATCTAAGACTAATTAAGTCACCAGGTATTATCCACTAGAAACAACAACAAAATAGACCCTCGGTCTTTCAAAAATTTGGCAACAGCAGCTGCTCTCCTTTTAAAATATTTTTATTTTTAGATGAAAATGCAGGAAAATTTGCTTCCTCTCTTTTAAAGCAGCCCAAATCTCAACTTTGATAAAACTATACACTTTGAACAGAATTAGATGAAATATCCAAAACTCTTTAGCACTCTTGATAGTGTTACTATCACAAGGTGATTTAGCATGCTCAGAGGCTCAAGGTGCCTGAATTGTTACTTTAAAAAAGGTGAACCGCTGAACTGAAAGAATCCAGTGATAATGCCACACAAATGTGATCCACTAAACAGATGCTATTGCCTGGCTCAAATCCCACTGCAGTTAATGAGAAACTTAAGAAGTACTTTTACACAAACTTTTATTTTAAAAAGCCAGCATTAGCCACTCGAGTTAGAACAATTACAAGGAAATGTCCTACAGGACTGTCAAAAGTGATTGATTGTGAACCCTCCTTCTTAAATTACATCACTATCTTTACAGTTTTTCCCACATTTCAGAAGGCTTAGTTTTTATCTCATTTTGACACTTTGGAAGGTTTCTAGTGTAAAATTAGCCAAGACAGGCATTTCAGTTTTACAACTGCAACGTATGGCAAGATCACTGATTTTGATTAATTGAAATGAGTATTTTCAGCTCTTTGCATAGTTATTAACAAAACAGTGAGTAACTGGCAGTCTTGCACTCAAGAGCACATGCAAGTAGCCTTTCATGAAGCTAAACGTATTATCTACTCAAGCTTGGGCATTTTTCAGGGAAGAATAAATTCAAATACATCCATATTTCTCCCATGACTTTTTCCCAAATTTTGAAGTACTCATATGATATGAACCTCACGGTCCTCTTGCTTACAAGTGGATTAAAAGAGGATTAGCAACCGAGAAATGCGTGGACACTCCTCTGGGCTAAGTATTTGTACAATTTAAAACATTCAAAGTCAACAACACGTTATCTGGTTCAAGCATCCTCCAGCTTCCCTCTGCATCATCCCTCCGCCACACCGTCCTGTCTGTTGTGGCAATATAATTCTTGTGTGGCTGTGTAATGAACTGAAACGGGGGGAACAATACAGGGAACTGGAGGGAGCCAGGGGGAGAAAGGGGGGAAAGAGCAGAGTATCAGGTTTTCCAATCAGATCAGTTCCTTCCGATCCAGTCCCATTTGCAAATGCAAAACTCCTGCTCAATGAGACCTCTAGTAAAATCTGAATTTGTCCTTAAGTTTTAGGATTAGAGCAATGGATCCTGTTTAGCCTTTTAAGCTCTTTCCTGCTTAAAGGATTATGAAACAGGCCCTGGGTGCTCAGGAAGAGCCAGGTCTCCAAATATGGAATACATAGGCTCTACAAGACCTGGCTGTGCAAACCAGTAGAGAGCACAGAGGATATGAGTCTGGCATAAACTCTGAAATCTGGGAAACAAGAAGACGCTTCACTTAGTCTGGGGATCACAGTCAGTCTCCTGAAAATAGAGGATTAATTAAAAAGCAATCCTTCTTGCAGAACTCATCTGCCAAAACTAACAGGCCAGCGAACAAGCTGGAGGCAGAGATCCTTCTGTTGATGTAGCTCTTACCCTCCTCCTTCTTCACTATTAAAAATAGTTTCGATCAAATAATACACTGAAAGCAATGTCACGTTAGTCACTAGTAGACCTCAGAAAAGATAGTCTCAGAAACTATGAATTGACATTTTCTTGGGGGAAAAACAATAGTAATTTCTACTCTTTACCTTTTGTATGAACTAATCATTTTATACATTTAATTAATATTTGCCTGTGAAATCACTAGCAGATTTCTAGGATTGAAAAAGATATGTCTACATTAATTTCTTTTAAAAAAGCACATCCTCATTGATTAAAAAGACCAATTTTTACCTTTTGAAAAAATAATGCCTTTGAACTTCCATAAAGTTTTTGAAACAAAAGACAAGGTTGCCATATATAAATACAGAACTAGAAGCGTAAAAAATAATAAGCACAAGATAAATCAACATGAAAGCCTTAAAAGCTCATTTTTTTTTTAAACAAACTTCTACTTCTCTGCTCACAAGTGTCCATACAAATAATAAGATCAGCAGAGACAGAAATTCAAGAAGTCCACAGCATGTGATTCTAAAGCACATAGATCAGTTTAGCTTTGTTGCGCTGAACAGTTCCGTGGCTCAATACAATAGACTTCGGGAAGTGTGCAAGTTGAGACCAGGATTCCTCTCCAATTTAATCTGAGTGCTAAGTAAACCTGATTACAGAAATACTTTTTTTTAAATAGTACATTTCACCTGCACACTGACAGCTTTGTACACGTGTTTTGGGGAAGATTAGAAATTGTATGCGAAAGAGTAAGATTTGAAACTCTGTTACCAAGAACTTTGCATTATTTTCAAATGTAAAGTTGCAATTTCTACCACACAGAATGACTGTGATTTTTCATTTGCTTGTGATTAGTTTTGGAGGGAAAAGAAGAAAATTGCTGACAGTAGGAGGGATACAGAGAAATTAAGTCATTATTTTAACATTAGCAACCCCAAAAGGCAATAAAACGTTATATGCCTCAAAGGTGCAAAAGGGTCACAATCTTCCTGTGAAAATTCAATCATAATTTGCGTAGTTTGGAAGCTGAGGGCCAGGCTCAGGAAAAAAAACATAAACTGCTGTTTTATGGTAATGTGAAATTTATAACTTGCCAACTATTTGAATTTCACAGGGAGTCAAGTAAAGGCACGAAGTATGCCTTTATTCCTCCAGCTTTATATTGAGCTTGATTCCATGTGCATTTTTTAAACACAACAGTATCAGACCTGGGCTGCTTAGAACATGTCAAAACTCAACAGCTTTGATGAACTGCAACATGCTCCTACGGTAGGTCTACTATAAATGTATTTTCCCTCCGAGATATGAGTGAGATTAGAAGAGATATTGAAATTCCAATGATATGCGGCCAAAATCTAGTGCATGTAAAAAATGACAATCCTTGAAGCCTGATATCAAGAACAACCAAACCCATAAAAGGTTATTCATGGTACCGTTCTAGAGAGCTGGTACTTCTGGCTCCCTGACACTATGTTCCTTTTAGACCTGCTATATAAGGCACAGTTTACATATTCCATATATGATAATGTCACTATTTACAAGAAAAGTTTGTGC
This sequence comes from Fulmarus glacialis, assembly GCF_000690835.1. Classification (NCBI taxonomy): domain Eukaryota; kingdom Metazoa; phylum Chordata; class Aves; order Procellariiformes; family Procellariidae; genus Fulmarus; species Fulmarus glacialis. Next base: position 210 of record NW_009197575.1, on the reverse strand, counting down.
ATGTATGTGGGGTTTTTTGTTTGTTTTTTCAAAATCACTATAGGACTGTCTTACCATTCTCACGTAAATAACAATTATTTCAAAGGCTTTACAAAACATACCACTACGGTAAGAAGTGGAAACATAAACAAAACCAGAAGCGATCCAGAACACTTCTAGAAACGGATCCTCTGAGAACTGGCCTGACCAGGGCCCGTTACAGCAGCCTGG
>NW_009197574.1:0-2150 GCF_000690835.1 Fulmarus glacialis | reverse complement strand
GGTGCGCGTGTGTTGTTGTTATTGTGGTGATGGTGGTTGGGAGATTGGAATCAAACAAGCAAACAAAAGCAAAACGGGAGCGAGCGGGCGAGGGAAGCGTCTCCGTATTGATTGGCTGCTTCTTGCTGTCCTTCTTTAAAGAAAATAAAGGCAGAAAATTATGGGGAGTTATTTATTTTTTTTTTTTCCCCCCCCTTGCTTCCTTTCAAACCAACCACTGAAAATCCACGGCTGGAAATAACAGGGAAGCATCCTTCCAAGGGAGTAAAGTAGACCATTGCTTACAGAGAGCCACTTTGGACGAAATAGAGGCAAAGTGAGACAGAAAGTATGTACTCCCTTTTGTGCATGCCTGTAAAAAATAACCATCGACCTCTTTTTTTATTGTTTCCCTATTCAACATAGCGATTTTTCCCCCCTTTTCCTATTGCAAGTGGTATTTGTGCCCCTCGCCCCCACTTTTTGCACTGTCAGTGACCACTCACTGCAACCTTTCACTTCGGACACTTCATTTTTACGACTGCATGAAGGAACTCAGCTCATTAAAAAAAAAAAAAAAATCACACCAAATCACCAGGATTCGTGTTAATTTTTCGGGGGGAAGGGGGGGGACACGACACCCACGACACCAACACTTGGCAAATGATGATTTTCTGTAGAGCCGCAAAAAATACCAACGCCACTAAATGACATAGTGTTATTAACAGTCCCCGTGTTTCCCTCCAAAGTCTACAGACCTTCAAATCTTTCCCTCATGTTCTTCCACCAAGAGGGAAAAAAAAAAGCAGCCTAATTATTTTCAGAAGAGACCTGGGTGACTCTGACCGATTTCAAGTGTGGAGGGAGAAAAATACCATCTCAGCTACGCTCGCCAAGCTGTTTTGAGGTGTGTTTTTCTGCCCAGGAAAGGTCACATTCTTAATTTTTTTGAGGCATGGGGTGGCTCAAACCTCTGGTGAGGTTGAAACTCTATTTTTTTTGTTGGTGGTTTTTTTTTTTTTTGCAGACACCTTCCCAAGAGGAGGAAAAAACCCAGTAGCCACCCAGACCACCTTTATTAGATTTTCATATAAATCGAGGATGTATTTTTCCATTTAGAAAGGCTACATGTGGTGGGTTTTTCCTCCCCGTAAGCAGACAATGAACTGTGCAGGAGAACAGTGATTTTTCCACAGTCCATCGTGAAAATATTTTAAAAAATCAAGCTGCTGTGAAGAAATAGTCTTCATACCCGAATAATCTGAAGGACGGCACGATGACCATATTCATTTTTGCAGGAGAACTCACCCACCTCATCCCCCCTTCCCCAGATTACCCCTTCCCTAGGGAAACCCCCCCAAAAAACTGAAGAAAAGAGCAACTAGGGACAGAGGCTCCTTAATTAACAGCTAATAGTCGAGGTGACCATTTTCCTCCTCTAATCAATAGCATTTCTATTTTTAAAATCCCAGTGCCTGCCCGTGCAATAAAGGCAAATTAAAGTGGAGAGGAAAAAAAAAAAAAAAGTTGTCAGATCTGGGCAGTTCGGGCTGGGATTGGGAAAAGCTGCTGCATTTTTCCCCTCATTATCCCTGGATGCAGTAAGCAAAGGTGCAGCGACTCTTTCGGAATTTTACCTTAGGCTGGGAAATAAATGTTTGCTGTGAAAGGAAGGACCCACCATCCCCTTCCAGATTTCATGAAATGAGATATATGCAATTGCCTGCTTCTTTTTAAGGAAAATATCTTGACATTTACTGTCTGGGGAAAGTGCTGCTCTTTGTCTTTACTGTTTTGGCCGTGTTTAGGTGTGGGGATGGGTGGGGGGTGATGTGTCTTGCCGGGTGCATGCGCTTGGATGTAGCTTTATCGGTGTGGCTGTATTGTACTTTTAGGTGTTTCATTGTACCCTCCCGGAGTTTATTTTATTCTCCCCCTTTCTCTTTGCCCTGACCTTCACTGAAAAATGTCATTCCCTCCTTCCCCACCCCAAAATGAGGAGAGATACGTGACGTGCGTAAATAAAGAGAAAGAAAGAAAGAAAGAAAAAAAAAAGCAGCAACCACAACCACTTCAAAATAGGCAATTTCTCTGTGCAAGCATTTTTATGCATTTATGCGTTCCCCGCGCCGTCAGATGTCAGCCCTGAGCGCCGCTCCGCGCTCCCCGCG
>NW_009197573.1:0-1509 GCF_000690835.1 Fulmarus glacialis | reverse complement strand
GGCCCATCGATCCAGCCTGAGGGCAAGTTCCCGCTGCTGGTCTCCCAGGGAGGAGAAGCAGAGGGTTTAAACGGCTCCTCGCAGAGCGGCTCCTCCGTTATCCCCCTGCGGATCAGCAGGCTGCGAGCCTCCGGGCGGTTCCCTGGACTTCAAAGCCAGCAGATGCCATCACACCTCCCTGCTCCAGCACAGTCCCAGCGCAACTACCCAGCCACCGGCTGAGCTAGGACGGGTATTTGAGAAGGAAACACGCAGCTGCTAAGGCATGGAAGACCCTCCTCGCCTTTTCGGCCAGGTTCGTTACTCTTACGATGTAAAAATAAAAAATATTCACCACTTCTTTCTGGTCTCAGCTTGTCTAACACCAGACGGGGGCACATCCAGTGAGCCTCACCCCATGCAAACCATTTCCACGTTGCATTTCTCTGGCTTAGAACTTCCAGTCCTTGCATCTCACCCTGGCTTTTCCCTACCGGACTCAGAGCCGCGGACCCCCTCACAGAAGGGTTTCCCACCAGGCAGACAGGCAGGAGAAGTCTCCAACCCCCACCCCCCCAAAAAAAGAGAAAGATCCTTCCCGGTATGTTTTTCCAATGCTGTAAATTTTGAACTACTTGTTTGAAGGTAGCAGGTTTAATGGGCCAACTGAAAACCATAAAACCAGGCACTAATTGGCTCAGTGAAAAGCAAAACGGGCTGAGCTCCGACTCTGGACGTTCTGCACAGGCAGGAGAAGTCTCCAACCCCCACCCCCCCAAAAAAAGAGAAAGATCCTTCCCGGTATGTTTTTCCAATGCTGTAAATTTTGAACTACTTGTTTGAAGGTAGCAGGTTTAATGGGCCAACTGAAAACCATAAAACCAGGCACTAATTGGCTCAGTGAAAAGCAAAACGGGCTGAGCTCCGACTCTGGACGTTCTGCAGTTCCCATCACTCTTGTCAACTCGCTGGGGCTGACGGAGAAGCGGAATGTGCAGAGCCAGCGGTGATTAATCATTACAGCCCGTGCTTTAAGAGTAAGGAAAAATAAGCAAAACAACCCACCAGGAAAAATCTGCTGGAAGCTGGAAAAACGTATAACTTACCTGGAATGAAGAGGACCGTATCATTTCGTGCTGCGGAGGGGAAGAGCATCTCCTTTCCCGGCCACCTCCAAGCTGGTCCTGCATCCGAGGGCCGTTTCCCCGCTGACGCCACGGCTGCCTTGCTTCCAGGTGGGAGCAGCTCCCACCAGGACCAGGACACAGGGACCAGCAGAGCCCAGCCGGTGCCTCTGCCCGAACCGTCGGGAAGCCAAACCTTCAGGACAGCATCCACCCTCGGAAAGAAGAAGGTTTCACCCGGCTGTCCCAGCCTTTCCTTCACGCTGGCACCAGCAGCCCGGCGCGCCGGGGCTGCTCCGCAGGAACCGAGCGCGGGAGCCGGGCAGCACTTGTCCTCCTGCACCGGACCAACGGGGGCAGCTTCCCTGGCCTCCCCCCCAGCCCAGTGCCTCCCCTCCAGCCCAGT
>NW_009197572.1:0-1520 GCF_000690835.1 Fulmarus glacialis | reverse complement strand
CTGGAGGAGTTCATGGAGTACCTCTCGGAGTCGCTGGAGCCCCAGTCCCCCTTTGACCTCCTCGAGCCCCCCACCATGGTCGGCTTCCTCAAGCTCTCCAAGCCCTGCTGCTATATCTTCCCGGGCGGGAGAGGGGACTCGGCTTTCTTTGCCGTCAACGGCTTCAACGTCTTGGTCAACGGAGGCTCCAACCCCAAGTCATCCTTCTGGAAGCTGGTCCGGCACCTGGACCGCATCGACTCCATCCTGGTGACGCACGCGGGCACGGACAGCCTGCCCGGCGTCAACAGCCTGCTGCAGAGGAAGCTGGCCGAGCTGGAGGAGGATCCATCCCAGAGCTCGCAAGGCAACGGGGACTGGGCAAAGAACCTCATCTCCCCGGAGCTGGGCGTCGTCTTCCTCAACGCCTCCGAGAAGCTGAAGGACATCGAGGGTAACTCCCGGGTGTTGAAGAGCTGCGACGAGGCTGCCCTGACCCTGCACTACCTGGAGAAGCTGGGCATTCGTCCCAACCCCCTAGCCCGGGACAGCGGACCTCGTGCGGAGCCCACTGTCCTCTTCCAGAAGATGGGAGTGGGCCGGTTGGACATGTACGTCCTGAACCCCGTGAAGGGCACCAAGGAGCTGGAGTTTCTCCTGCAGCAATGGTCGGGCAACAGCTACCCCAAGGAGCAGGACTTGCCCCTGCAGTGCTTGACCTCCGTCTGCGCCCTGCTCGTCTGGCACCCCGTCAGCCCCTCCGAGAAGATCATCCGGGTCCTCTTCCCCGGCTGCACCCCCCAGGGCCGCATCCTGGAGGGGCTGGAGAAGGTGAAGCACCTGGAGTTCCTCAAGCATCCCGTGGTCACCAAGAATGATTTGAAGGGGCCTGAGAAGCCGCTCAAGCAGAGGAGGGCAGAGAGCAAGGAGAGCCTGAAGTCGTCTTCCAAGCTCAGCTTGGTGGATGCTGGGGCACCGGTGCTGAAGGAGAAGGCTCCGAAGGTGGAGAGGAAGGAGGTGAAGGCAGGGACCAAGGAGAAGCCAAAATCCCTGGGGGAGACGGTCAGAGCGGGGTCGGAAGAGGAGAAAGCCAAGGATGCTCGAGCCAAGCTGGACTCTTCGATGGAGAAGCTGAAGGCGGATGCAAAGCCGAAGCTGAGCAAGGAGAAAGCTCTGCCCAAGAAGGAGCCTGTACCCCGGAAAGAGGAGAAGAAGCCGCCGAAGAAGGACGAGGGGGCCGAGGCGAAGGGGGAGGCCAAGAAGGAGGTGAAGGTGGTGAAGAAGGAGGTGAAGGCTGAGACGCTGCGGAAGGACGCGAAGGAGAGCAAGGCAGAGGCCAAGGCTCCTGCCAAGACCCTGGCTCGGAAAACACCGGTCCCGGAGACCCGCAAACCCCTGGCCAAGGCCGGCAGCATCAAGAAACCCCCCCTCAAGAAGGAGCCGGAGAAGTCCAAGGCCAAAGCCCCCCGGGAGGCAGGCGGCAGGAAGGAGCCGGGGACGTCGGACGGCTCCAAGTCCTCCTCCCCTGAGGACATGCTGCC
>NW_009197571.1:480-750 GCF_000690835.1 Fulmarus glacialis | reverse complement strand
GGCGGGGGTGAGCAGCGGGCTGCTCCTCCATGCCCGACACGACAGTTGTCCTTCCAGGTGGAGGACAGACGCGCGCCACTTTGGACACCTTGCATTCCCTTTTGTAGAGCTGGCCAAGAGGGATTCCTGCCAAGCCTGGGACAGCCCTTCCCACTCAGCCAAAGTACAAGAATATTTTAAAATCCTACCTCTTCTCCAGCCCCAGCTTCTCCTACGGCCACTGAAACCCACCGGCAGAGCAGGGAGGCTCCTCTCCCTCTCGTCATGCTC
>NW_009197571.1:0-381 GCF_000690835.1 Fulmarus glacialis | reverse complement strand
CATGTCACATGCCATATACAGGGACACCAAAGGGATCGCAGGCACTGAGCAGAGCCATATGGTCCTCTGATTAATAACGTCAAGCAGAACCAGGCAGAGCATTCAAGGGAAAAAATACGCAGGTCGCAAAGGCAATGAGCTCTTACATGCCTTAAGCAGCGTTCTCCCTACGTAAGGGAGCTGCAGCCCTGCAGTGGGGCGGGATGGGCTCGGGCGCTGCGTGCCTGGCAGGGGCTGTCCGGAGCCCCTGGGGAGCCAGCATCCCCCCCACGGGCACCTTCTGTCCTCACCCGCTGCCTGCTCCTTGAAAAAAGAGGCGCCTGCTGTGGGTTCCCTCTGACTCTCGTCCTCACACTTCAGTGATGAAGGCCACAGCCGGAT
>NW_009197570.1:26121-36808 GCF_000690835.1 Fulmarus glacialis | reverse complement strand
CCAATCTTAATGATTCTATGATTCTACTAAATGTAAACTAACAATATTTATTTCTCTTCTTTAAAGCTGGAAGATAAACATCTCAATATATTCTGTGAACTTCTGGATTTAAACTGTGACAAAATGGCACAATGGTTGTGCCACCGAAAGATTATCACTACCTCAGAGACTGTAATAAAGCCAATGACAAGAGCTCAGGCTGTTAATGCAAGGGATGCTCTGGCAAAGAAGATCTATTCTCATTTATTTGACTTTATTGTGGAAAGAATTAACAAAGCTTTGCAGTTCCCTGGCAAACAACATACTTTTATTGGTGTTTTGGACATTTACGGGTAAGAATGTCTCTGGAAACAAATTTACCTTAAGTTGTGCCTTTTCTTTGGTGTTGATGATGAAAAGCAGCACTTTTCAATTTGTGCTGCTAATGGTTTGTTTTACTAAAAGGTCATAGTCATGTAAGTTCTTTAGCATCCAGAGTAGTGGAGATGTTCAGCAACTATAAGTATTAGTATTTTTTGTGAATGAGGTTTAAATTTAACTTTTGATATGATACTTCTAGATTTAACTCTGGATTTTTTAGCTCTGTTATGTCTGGTAACATTAACTTCTAGGGAAGTTTTGAAATGCCCTAGCATCTTCATTAGTCTTAGGGCTATTTAATTTTCTCAGAAATATTAGGATAGCTCCGAAGTCTTACAAGTATACTACTATTTGTATTTAAACGTCAAGGGATTTTTTTTTTTCTTATTTGACATGTGTTTCAGCTTTGAAACATTTGATGTGAACAGTTTTGCATCAATTACGCGAATGAAAAACTGCAGCAGCAATTTAACCTGGTATGTTCTTTTATTTGTTACAGTTCTTTATCTTATTTTGCTTCAGTTTTGAGATTATCAATAATGGATATTAGCAAATGCTATTTGTATCTGAGTAATGGATATTTCTGGATAATGGCTATCCAGTAATAGATAAAAATATTTTATTTTTTTATATCTATACATACACACATAGATATATAAATGAAAATTTCTGAGTTTATTTTCTTACAAGACAGACACATAGTATACTACAAAATATATAAATATTTTATTTCTATCTTATATATACAGCACCGCACATGCACACATTGTATGTATTTTCTTCCTTAATTATAACCTTACATTTTCATAACTTTCACATATCTAGCATGTCTTTAAACTTGAACAAGAAGAATATATGAAGGAAGATATCCCTTGGACTTTAGTAGACTTCTATGACAACCAGCCTGTCATTGACCTTATTGAAGCTAAAATGGGAATTTTAGAACTTCTGGATGAAGAGTGCTTGGTAATTTAAAAATTCTTGTATTTATGAGCTCATAAAAAAATAGATAGATTTTTACAAGTTGGGCTTGGAATCTGTATTTTGTACTTCTAAGTGAAAGTAGAGCATTTTCCTCATAAAAGGAATATTAATGTTTGCCCTCTATTTGTTAATTTTAATTGTAAGCCACTTAGTGTATTTTTCTGTTATAAAATCAAGAACCTAAAACTAGATTCTTACCTAGAAGCTAACCCAGCAACTAGATTTCTTCACTGTGAGGGTACTGCGGTACTAGAACAGGTTAAGCAGAGGTACAGTGGGATCCCCATTCTTGGATACTTTCCAGATTTGAGTTCAAATGGCAGCTTGACCTAGTGTTGGTGGTAGTTTTGCTGCGAGCAGGCATTTGGACTACCCAGTCTCCAGGGGTCTCTTCCACCAATACTTCTATAATTCAGTTATTCCACAAATCACTAATTTTGGTACAAAAAAAAAACAGTCTTCCTTTCCATTTTGGTAAGTTCTTGCTGAATGCACCGAACCTACATCTTTGCTTTTTCTTCTTCAGTCTTAGTGTTTTTCCCTATGCGCGCTCTCTCCTGACTAGCAATTCCTGAATCTGTATTTTCTTTCTTCTACATATGTATGTAGTTCCCTTAGGCTTCTAAACCTATTGAAGTAGCTTTGTCAGTGAAGAACAGGGCAGGGAAAGGTGAGCCCTGTTAAATGGTCTCTAAAAGGTGTTTTGGTGATATTGGCAAGTCGTACTTCTCAGAATCCAAACCATGGGGTAATATGGGAGAAATTAGGGAATATTCCCTAATTTATTAGCTTATCTGTTGTTCTGCTCATTAGCATTCTCAGGGATCAGCTTGTCCCTGATAGCAGGTAGCATCCTCTCAGGACAAAATTATTTATGACTTATCAGAGAATTAACTCTAGCCAGCAAATTTTTGGATTAATATGACCTTCTTTCTTAAGATTATTTGCTACAGGGAGCCACTGTCGGAAAAGACAAAAACTGGTTGTTATCAGGCCTCGTAACTCACTGAAGATGCTTTATTCAGACAGTATTGATTGACAGTAAGCAGTTTTGCTGTTTTTAACAGTCCAACAGAATTTTGTTAAAGAGATTGCCCTTCTCATTTTTACAGTTACCTCATGGAACAGATGAGAACTGGCTTCAAAAGCTATATAATAATTTTGTCAATAAAAACTCACTCTTTGAAAAGCCGAGGATGTCAAACACGTCTTTCATCATTCAACACTTTGCTGATAAGGTAGAGTGTAAACAACCCAGTATTATTTCGCCCTGTTTCTAGCAGTAGCTCCTTCAGAAAAGAAACCAACTTAGGAAATAGAGGAAATATTAACCACACTTGTTTGGAACTTCTATAAAATGGATCTTCAATACATAGTACTATTTATTTATTGGTAATACTGCCCATAACACGCCATTTAAACATAAGAAGTGCTTAAGATAATGAATTTGAGAGTGTAAAAATAAATCATCAAGATAAAGAGTCAGAAAAAGAGTACAATGTATAAATAAAATAGTTAAGATTGTAGTCTGTACGCATTTTAGTCTCAGTTATTTATGTTTCAAATGTAGTATTCCTTTTTTGGTATTTTGATTTGAAATCATAGAATAATGAAGAGAGGAGGAAAGAAATTCCTAATGAAGGCAGAAGGAAATTGCAGTTTGTCCCGCTTCTGAGTTTGCGGTATGCATGTATGTATGCTTGCCATAATGAAACTGGAAAAAGCAGAGTTTCAGCCATCATGTTTAAGACTAATAAAGAGCTGTTGGTCACCACAGCTTAGAGAGTAAAAATTACTGTTTTGCTAACTGTTCATGTATTGCTGAAAAGTTAATGATTTCACCCATTTGCACAGGTAGAATATAAATGTGAAGGATTTCTGGAAAAAAACAGAGATACAGTACATGAAATATTGACTGAAATCTTGAAAGAGAGCAAGGTTTGTAAACAACAGTAACGATTCATTTTCTGAATACATGATTTTACTGGAATTTATTCAGATCTGATTTTAAAAGATTTGTTCTGATAAAAAGATTTTTTTTAATAGGTTGAATCAATTAGTTTAGTCTTAATTTTTATTAATATTCTACAAGTGTGTATTTTTAATGTCAAAATAACATACAGATGGAAAAACACAGCATTCAACTTTTTCATGTATGTGCATTTACTTTGCTAGTTATGTTAGTGTTTTTTGTTTTCTTAATATCTCCCTTGAAAAACATTTTGGAATCCTTGTAACTGAACACTTGAACTTTTTTTTTTTCCCTCTGTAGTCATTACATGTCATTTTGATAAGTAGTTTATAATTAACAGCTATCTTTGTTTATTCTTCAAAAGAGATTAAGAGAGTGCCAGGGCAGGGAAAACGTCAGATGTCTTATATGTGCCTGCCACTTCCCATCTGCTTGAAGGCCCTGTCCCTTTCAAGTCTACAGCATTGAGACTTCAGGATTACTATTAAGAAGCTAACTTAATCTGACCAAAAAACATGTTCTTAATTTAAATTAAATATTGTGAAAATACAACCTTAAGTGGTCTTATTTTTAACTCTGTTCCGTATTTATGTCCATGTTCGCTCATATTGAAATAGCTTTTGCAGGCCTACTTAACAGTTGTTGTTGAGTTTTGTCTGTGAAATGTGCAAGTGCATCACAACAGACTCAGAACTGTTGCAACCGTTTCTTCAATTGTTGTTTGTTTGTGGCTTAAAGATCTGGTTCCAAGTCCTGCAATACCTGCCCTAAGCATTAAGATGGATGGGTTTTGTGTTTTACATTATAGTAAATGTAATTTTTATTTAAATATTATTACAGTTACACAGTATTTAACTGTGATTCTTTCACCACACTTCTAGTTTCATCTGTGTGCAAATTTTTTTCAAGACAATCCAGTGTCCGTTTCACCTTTCAGTTCAACTATAAACGTCAAATCTGCAAGACCTGTTCTCAAGTCACCTAACAAACAACTCCGGATGACTGTTGGCAGTAAGGTACTACCTAATGCGATCTCGTACTTTCAGGGAAGTGTACTGGGCAGTCTGAGACTATGATACTGTATTCTATTACCATTTGTGGGGGACTATCCAGTTTTCAGTACAGCAAGAGCCAGCCACAGTGCAATGCTCCAGGTCTGGGTATAAGTAGGTGTGTTTAATTTATATATAGGAGACTGTTAGGTACAGCAGGACTGTTAAATTTCCTGCGTTTAAGATCTAAACCCTAAGAAAATCTCCCAGTGTCAAGCCAAAACCTAACAAAGAATTAAAAAACTAAGATTTTACTTTTTACTTAGCTGTAAATGTTTTATTAGCAAAACTGTTATGTCTAATATTTTCTAGTTCCGGAGTTCTTTGTCTTTACTTATGGTGACACTCAATGCAACCACCCCTCATTATGTACGATGCATAAAGCCAAATGATGAGAAGTTACCTTTTGAGTAAGTATGTTAGTGGTGTTGAGCTGTTATATTACTTAAAATTAAAAGAGTATTTTTCTATTTCACGGAAGCTACATGTCAGCAAGCTAAATTTTTATTGTTGAACAACAAGAAACAACAATATTTTCCTTTCGAGATAGCTGAAGTAAAAAAAAGTCTTCTTACAAAAATAGAACAATTCAGTAATATTTATTGATACTTTAAAAATTTTTTGTATCCTAAAATTTTTCAAGTCAGATATTAGTGTTTGTATGTTTGTCATAACATTTTTAGGGGAAAGGTTCTCCACTTTTGATTTAAGTTGATCAATATTTTGTACAGGTGTGTTTGCTCTAGTGCAGTATGGATACAATTTTTATTTAGGGAATAAAAGTCACTGCCATTTTCTTTGTGAACTTCCCTTTTGTCCACAGAAATATTTAGAAAAGCTTTAGAAGTCGGGAAAGGTATGAGCAGTGTTGAACATAGCCTTGGCTTTTTCCCACAATTTTATATTGCTTTAATGTTATAATACAATCACAGTCGCTAGATAGTTTGCGTGATTGTTATGTCTAGCTTGATAACCACTAACTGTAAGCAGGAGTTAATCTTGATGCAGCTATTGGTCTGTTTTGTGGGCAGACATGTGGAATGAGTCCAGTTTTAGTTATACAGCTTTTAGCTGGAAGGTAGTGTAATGACAAATGAAATAAAAGCTTTCGTCATATCTGAGTAGGAGGGAAGAGGCAAACTTTGATTCTAAATTATTTTTTTTAAGTGTGTTAGCTCAGTTTCTTGAAGCCAAACTGTCCATGTAAAACATGTTACAAATGGCACTGTTTCACTGTCACTGCTGTGAGACCTCATTATTCTGTGTAATAGCAATAAGGGGGAAAAAAGCTTAGATAGTATAAAAACATGTCTGAATAAGACTGGAAGAGCTTACTTTAAGTTTGTGAAAGAACAGTATAGCCATCTGTCAGCCACAGGGATCTCTTAGCTATGAATCATCATTGTAGCTTAGTGCTCTGTGGGCAGACCAGCTCTGGTCCAGAATTGGAAAGGGTCTTTCCATGCCTTGTGTTGATAATCTTGAATCCAGATATTCATAAGCAAATCCATGTGCTAAAGAGTACCTAGAGAGAATTATTTCCCAATAGACTGCTGAGGGAATTTATTTCTGGGTATGTTTTGTGCTGAGAGTGGCACGATTCTTTGCCGCTTGCTGATATGAACTTTCACAGTTAATATTGAAAGGAAACAGGACTTTTCAGAAAGGAGAAATAAATATAGTCTTCCTTTTGTTTTGAAGAAGAAAAAGAAAACCCAGATACTCCCTATCACATTAAAAAAACAAGTGAGACACCATATAAAAAGTAGGGAGTCCAGCGTTCTATGGGAAGAAATAGAAATCCAGCTAGTAGGATGGTTATAATTATTATAGCATGCCAAACCCAGCAAAAATGTAAAATATAACTCTGCTTTTTTAGGTTTGATTCAAAAAGAGTGGCTCAGCAGCTGCGAGCATGTGGTGTTTTGGAAACTATTCGAATTAGTGCACAGAGCTACCCATCCAGGTAGGGATAGCAGTGGGCATTCATATGTCAAAAAATACGTACGTCTCTCTTAAATGAATTGCATTTGCTAACTTTTAATTTTCCAGGTGGACTTACATTGAGTTTTTCAGCCGTTATAGCATTCTTATGACACAGCAGGAACTCTCCGTAAATGATAAGAAGCAGATTTGCAAGATTGTTTTGCAGCGGCTAATCCAGGTTAGTTTGTATGCACTGATCCATTGTGTATTATAGCATCTATTACTACTAAAAGGTCTCTTTTCCCAAGAGTAGTATCCCATGCCTCAAACAGGAAAGATATTTACATTATTACTATCTTTCCTGATTTAGTGTGTTGAACATAGGCTTGCAAGTCAATAACCTTGTGTTGTGACACTGAGTCATGTTGTGGCTGTAGACAGATGATTTAACCTTTCTGTGCTTAATATCTTCACTTGTAAAATGGAAGATATTCTACCTATATTTATAAACCAGTGAACGGTAAATGATATAGATTTGCGAAGTATTAGAAGTTTACGCAAGAAGGCTTTTGATGGTGGAATGCAGCATATTGGAGAACTGTTCTAAAAACGTGCTGTTTCACATATTGTGTGTTGAAGCCAAAACTTCATCCCAACAGGGTCTGAACAGGCCTTTGTAGTGGTTAGGCAAGCTCTGCTTACTGTTCAGTTTACTGTGTTGTTTGGGTTTTATTCCCAATGAAGACCTTAAAAAACTGTGGTCCTCTTGCTCTTAGCTTTAGAAATACCTGGTCGCTTTTTGTCCTTTGGGTGTTCTTGAATATAAGATCGCACTAGGGTGTGATTTTTGGATGTAATTCTCTGGGTCTTTCCTACTGAGTGGATTCCCCCCCCATATACTCCTATATACAAAGAAGGCAGAGAAAATATTCTTATTTAGCAAGATCATGTCATTGCAGAAGAGCTTGCCTAAAGTGACAATTTATAAAAGGAAGTCAGTGTCTGGTCTACAAATTAAAATAAAAACTTAGTATACCTATTGTTTTCTTTTTCAGGATTGTAACCAATATCAGTTTGGGAGAACAAAAATTTTCTTCAGAGCAGGACAGGTTGCTTACTTAGAAAAACTGCGATCAGATAAACTGAGACATGCATGCATTATGATCCAAAAGAGTGTTCGAGGCTGGCTGCAGCGGAAGAAATTCCTTCGCATAAAACAAGCAGCTGTTGTAATACAGCAGTACTTCCGGGGGCAGCGGACTGTACGGTACTTTTGGCTGATACATGAACTTGCTGTTAGGCCGTGCCTGAAGGGATATAGAAGGTCAAACTAATGCCCAATGCTAATTTGGAAGTGTAATTTTTACGAAAGAGCAATTCAGATTGTATTTCCATTTCCTCTTGATTATGGATGTGAAAATGTTCAAGTTATTCAGCTGATATGAAGAAAGTACTCTAGCAGATTTCAAATGTTGTCTGCCAGATTCCTGAGAGGCCTGTCTACCTGTAAACTCAGTCCTTAGCTAATGATCAGTGTCCCAGTTGTCAGCTTGGGCTTACTACTTAGCTTCAGAGCCAGAGAAGAAATCAGAAAGGAAAAGCAATTTGCAAGGGTGTACAAATTAGTGTGCACAAATTATTATGAGGAATTATGCAGTAGAGAAACTGCCCCAGTAATTCACAGAGCAGACTGAGAGGAAGATGGCTCTATGTAGGCTTTGAAATTTTCAGAAAGAGACCATCAGAATTGCTTGTGGAACAGATTTCAAAGATTGTGAATAATTCCCTCTCTCTCACTTTGATTGAAGAAAAAGCTGTATTTTAGATAGTGGATGCCTGTTTTCAATATCTTCTTCTTTTGTGTGTGATTTGGCTGACCAAGGGAATGAGCATGAGAAATCTAATGTAACCTAAGTAAACTTTATTGTCTTTTGAATTAAGGCAAGCTATAACTGCAAGAACTCTGAAGCAAACATGGGCAGCTATAATTATTCAGAAATACTGTCGGGGTTACCTGGTCCGTAGACTTTGCCAGCTCATCCACGTGGCTGCTGTAACAATTCAAGCTTATACAAGAGGATTTCTAGCAAGAAAAAAATACCGGAAGGTACAGCCTATTAAAAATTTTATTTCAGTAACTGGAAACAGCTATTGCTCTATAAGAAAGATGGAGACAAGGGCAGTGATCCCTTATGCTTTACCTTTTGCATGTCTGCATTCTCATATCTTCTACTCTTTTTATATTGTTACTTAGATGTAATCGCTGAGCTACCAAGAACTCTGTCTGGTTTATACTTCATGCCGATCATTTAGTGTGATTACTACAGTTGTTCAAATGTGTCTGCAGTCTCGGTATTTCAGTATTTTGATACTTCCGTGACAAGCATTGTCATTATCAGTGTATGTAGATTCAGAGAATGTTATAATTGATGCTGATTGAGCCTTAGGTAATTATAGACAGATGTTGGTATTTTATTTTAAAGATGCTTGAAGAACATAAGGCTGTGATCCTTCAGAAACACGCTCGTGCATGGCTTGCCAGGCGCAGATTTCAGAATATTCGGCGGTTTGTGTTGAATATCCAGCTTTCATACAGAGTTCAGCAGCTGCAGAAAAAGATAGAAGAACAGGTGAGGGACACCAGTCAGTTATGATTTGTACTAATTTTTTTATCATATCCGTTTTATTCAAAGCTCTCATGTTGACTAGAGGCTTATGTGAATTCCAATATCTATACTTTACTTGACAAGACAGAAGAATATGTAAGGGATATGGTCCTTTATAATAAACCACTAGTGTTCTTCCTACATCCAGGGTGGAAGAATCATCCAGGGTTTCCTTATATTTTTGGATTAGTTATGCCAATCAAAAGAGTCTGCAATTAACATTTTTCTTACTGTTTCTTAAGTAGTCCATCCACTCTTTGGATGGAGTTACGTGTATTAGGATGAAGGATGTGTGAGATACTGCTCTGGTGCAACATACTTAGTAACTTTTGGGAATTCCATATTATGTTTATTTTGCAGCTTATTTTTGAGAGCCATACCAGCCAAATCATTTTAAGACGGTAGCTTTAATCTAATTAATGGAAACAATCCTTGGTTGAAATAATCATGACTGATACAGGATGGTGAGCAGAAATAAGTCAGGTGCTTCCTTCAAGATTCTATTAAACAGTTTCAGGTGTATATTCTTCTGTTTTCTTTCAACCTGTCTTGCTCATTGTAGAGTAGAGAAAATCATGGTTTGCTGGAACGATTGACCAATCTGGCTTCAGCTCGTATGAATGACATGGATACAATTCAGAAACTCGAATTAGATCTTGAAAAGTTAACTGCTCAAAAGAGAACATATGAAGAGAACAGGAAAAAATATAAAGAGGACAGTGAACAGGTAAATTTTAATTGCCATCTGGGGGCTTTTATTTTAGTTTAAATGATTTTTTCCGCTGCTGGATTTATCAAATGCATGATTCGAGAGTTACTTAGTAACTTCACTTTTTGGGGGGGGGGTGGCAGGGAAGGAAGAGAGTCCATATATGCTTGTTAAAATGTAAGACCTCTGTGACTTATTTCTTCCTCCTTTGTAATTTGTATATTATGTTTACTTTTTGTGTGTACAGAAAATCTTAAAACTTGAGAATCAGAATAAAGAATTACAAGAACAGAAAGAGACCTTAGAAATAAAGCTCCAAGAAAAAACTGAGGAAATGAAAGGTACAATAACTAAAACGAGTTTTAAAGGAGTTATGAAGGAATTATAGTGGGGGAAAGTTGTAAAGTCAGGTTTTCAGCAAAGGTAAATTACTTTTGTTCTAATAAAAGCAATTTAAATGCTGAATTTACAGTAAATTAAAAGTTGGTCCTAAGCTTCTCTTGCTTAGAATGTGTAGTGCAAATGCTTTTAATTTGGTAATTAAATTAAATTTGTTATTTCAGTAGCAAAATCTCTCCTCCTGTTACGTTTCCTGTTTCATACACATGCATTCCTTCAAAATGTTGCTTTGTCCTTGGTTCCTTTAATATACTGCTTTTATGACTCTAATTTCAAAGGACACAGGCATCACATGAGATCAAGTATACTTTAGATGAATAACACTTTGGTGTTTCAGAACCCTTTTATTCTATAGCATGACTTGTAAAATTACTGTGATAATTTTTGGCATTTGAGAGAGTAATTTCAGCCTTAAAATATGTTAAGGATTGCTTATTAAAACAAAACTTCTCATTGTGCTCATACTGTTTTAATAAATGCACGTACTTGCACAAAGGTCTTAAAAATACTGAAATATTTTTTGACAGAGAAAATGGATGACCTCACGAAGCAACTCTTCAATGACGTACAAAAAGAAGAAAATCAGAGAATGTATGGAATCTGAATTTTATTGCTTTGA
>NW_009197570.1:25124-26090 GCF_000690835.1 Fulmarus glacialis | reverse complement strand
TCTTTCCCTGCCTTTCTTTCTCCTGTTGTAAACGTATTATGCTCACATCACTTATGAATCTGTCAGTGTTCTTGGACATTAATAATTATACTGAAGTACTTCATGTACCTGCACATGCTTGTCTGCACATCAGTCACATGCAGGAAATGTAGACTTGAGACTGTTCTTGCTTTTGCAGTTCCCTGTCTTTTCATGTGTCTTTCTGAGAATTGAAAGGCAACCCTGATCATAATGGCTTCTTTGGAGATATCCTCAGAATTCAGTCAGGGCTGGAAGAGCAGCTGATGGCCATACCAGTCAGAATTCCTGTGAAGTGAATATTTCAGAACAGGATTGAAAGATTTCAGCTTGAAGGAAAGGCAGTGTTTGTAAAGGACACTTGATTAAAAATATAGGGCAAAAACTTTTTTTTTTACCCTCTGGTATTTCATTTCCAGTATTAAAAATCCTATTATTTAGCAATAAATGGTTGTTGCTTTGCAGCATGCTTTTCTCAGATCAAGTGTTTATTTCCCAGCAACTCTTTTCCAGTATAAGACAGAGAACCTTAGGTGCCAGATAAATGCTGTTCTCTGAAGTTTGAAGAGTGCAATCAGTCACTGTTCCTGAGGGTTGGAAGCTGTGTGGTGTTTTAGCCCAGTCTGATTTCAGCTGCAAATAACTTCAGACTATACTAAGAGGACTTCTTTGCTAGTTTTATTGCTTTGCCCATTAGCTGTATTATGATGGAAGCCAGTCCATTCCAGCAGGGACTAGTAGAAAATGGAAAGCTTCTTGCAGTGTTTTACTGAGAAGGACACAGGGCTTTCTGTTGCTATGTCTTTCTTCAGTGCTGACTGTGGCCATAAATGTAGTGGAAAGCTGCTCAGGTAGGCTAACTCTCAAGGAGTTAGAGAATTAGCCTTTAAGTAGAAAAAAAACTCCATTTTGCCTTGAATTCAGTCCCAATATCTGAATTAGTTGTAG
>NW_009197570.1:14706-25093 GCF_000690835.1 Fulmarus glacialis | reverse complement strand
GTAGGGAAATCCAGGGACATTCTCATTTATCCCATTATCATCCATTTTGTAGATTGATTCTGAGGATGTAGGATAGCATTTTCAAGTAATTATGGTTCATTTAAGTTTTCTTCCATGAAACATGTCCTTCAGTTAAAAAAAAAAACCAAAGCCCACTCTTTCACTCACAAATTTAGGAAAACAAAACCACCTTTTCGTTGTCTTGTTTAGGATACTTGAGAAAAATTTCCAAAATCAGAAGCAGGACTATGAAAAGGAGATTGAATTACTCAAGGAAGAAATTAAGATTCTGAAAGTGGAAAAAACTCAGCTACAATATCAAATTCAGCAAGAAATTGTCATTCAGGATGGCTTGAAAATGGAAGTAGGACAACTTACAAAACAAGCACAGGTAAAGTATGATGCATTTCATTTTGGAGTCCTTGCTAGATAAAGCAAGTAGAGAATGTGGGTGTTTCATTTATACATTATCTTCACTAATTTTTTTATCTCCTGTGCATTTTTAGAAGAAGTTATAGTTAATTAGCTGTATTTGATACACCACTATGTTGCATTGTTTTCATGTAGTACACAATATGAGTAAGTTATTGCTCGCAGAAATAAGTGCATGTTTTGAAGAGTAATTGTGCCTGAATATTTATGCGTTTTTTTCTTCCTTTTTCCAGGAAAGTATTAGTTTCTCAGGGGATTTTTCATGAATGTAGTTTATAAACTGAACCTGAAAATAGTTCTTTTGTGTAAAGTCACATTTTTTTCTCTGAATCGGTTCCATGACACAAACACGTATGTTTTCACTATATCACATTACTGTTCTGCTCTGATGCCTGAGAACCAGATGCTTTAAGCACAACACGTTTTAAGCCTTTTACCATATGAACTTGTTCTCAATTTTAATTATCTTTATGATTTAACTGATGCTTAGCCCTTGTCATTTACTCCTTGTCTCAGTCTATAATTTTTGTCTGATTCAGAAAATACCCGAGTTGCAAAAGGAAATTGAACTGCTGCAGACACAAAAATTGGATGTTGAAAAGCAGGCCCAGTCACAAAAGCGAGAATTGAGGGGTAAGCTACATACTAGATAATTCAGAGAACTTACCAAGTACAATGTGAACCAGGCCAGTTTAAATTGGTTTCTTCCATGTTAGCTTTGACAAAAACCCAGTTCTCTTTCCCATCTCGTAGTGATTTCATTCTGTTCATACCTTTACTTGCAAGGGGGAAAAAGCCAACAGGCGAGTTCTACAAAGTGATCGCTGAATACTGAGACCTGGGGTACCCCTTTGAAGAAACTCTGATTTCAAACATTTCTCCTTTGTGTTTAAAAATCAATACTAATAATTTAAACTTCACTTAAAATTTAACAAGTAGCTTGTAGAGACCCAAGAATATGGAAACAATACATTATCTAGCTTTCATTCATGCTATCTTTAGCCTTAGGTCCAATAAACATCAAATATGCTTAAATAACTTGCTGAGTTGGGTTCTCTTTGGGAAAAGGTGCTTAATAAGAAGTACTACTGTTGCGCACTTTGTTCAGTGCTAACAATGCCATAGAGCAAATCTGTATCTGCAGCATTTAATGTAGTAACCTTGCCCTAGATGATGACACATTATCTATACAACTCTAGCAGTTGTCCAGATTCAGAACAGAAAGATGTAACTTTGCATTCAAAGTTTGATGTGTGTAGAAAAAAAAACAATATTGGTGGTATACCTAAGTCCCTCATCATATTCTTGTAGTAAATCAGATGTATTTACTGAGTACCAAGAAAGAAACTTGTAGATTTAGGAAGAGGTTGGTTTGATTTTTATAATCAAATTTCATTTGAAATGCGCAGAGAAAATTATTCATGTAGTGAACTTTTTTTCCAGAAAAGATGTCAGAAGTTACAAAACAGCTTCTTGAAAGTTATGATTTTGAAGATGTAAGAAGCAGGTAATTTTGTTCTGAGGTCTCTTTAAAAAAGCTTAAGAAATGCATTTTGTTCATCTATACACTAATGATACTGCCTTGTATCCTAGACTCTCTACGGAGGATTTGGAACACTTAAATGAGGATGGGGAACTTTGGTTTGCTTACGAGGGATTGAAAAAAGCTACAAGGTTAGTTCAGTTCTTCAATGTTTTCATAACTCCAAGCTGTGATCTAGAAAATAAACAGAAAGATCAGTGAGTAACTGATTTGACAGTGCAATACTGAAGATTTGTTTAAGAAATGAACAAACACTACATTATATGACTGGCTGAGCAGCTTAAAATCACTTTAACAAACTTTTACTAAGTCAGTGAGATAAGTGTGTATGTGTCAGTCGGGGAAATGTGTTTCCTCTGAGATATCATGCATAACGTTCAACTCCCTTAATGCACAGGTGATGTAATGGAATTGTCTGCGTGTTAACCACAGTACTTTGTTTTCACTTTGTTTTAAACTTGACCCATTGCATTGAGGTCGTACGACATCTGCCATGTTCTTTCTCCTTTTTTTAACAGAGTATTGGAAAGTCATTTCCAGTCTCAGAAAGAAATATATGAAAAGGAGATTGAAGGTTTGAACTTTAAAATTGAACATCTTAGCCAAGATATTAATCATCTACAAAAATTATTTCGAGAGGAAAATGACATAAATGATGGTATTCGACTTGAAGTTAGCAGGCTAACTTCAGAAAACCTGGTAAGACCAAGGTGTAGTAAAGCAAAGTATTTTTTTGTTACTTAGTAATACAATCCAAATGTCTTTGTGGCACAAAGCCCTCAAAAATCTTGCGTTCATGTCTTTGAAATCTCAAGGTTTGAACAGATACGGTCATCTAAGATTGCACATCCATACAGACTCTTCCCCTGCATGCTGGGGTAGTGTGTTAGGAGGCAGCCAAATTTATTGTCCGAGTGTACAGCTTGTTGGGGCAGCCTCACAGAGGCTTTTTCCCTTCTGTTTTGCGTAAACCTGAATTGAGGTTTGATTGTAATCATAGAATGGCAAAATACCATTTTACAAACTCTGGCTTGGTGCGTAGTGCACGCACAGGCTTTGGCTT
The DNA here is from genome assembly GCF_000690835.1 of Fulmarus glacialis. Taxonomy (NCBI): domain Eukaryota; kingdom Metazoa; phylum Chordata; class Aves; order Procellariiformes; family Procellariidae; genus Fulmarus; species Fulmarus glacialis. Next base: position 22,055 of record NW_009197570.1, on the reverse strand, counting down.
CTCTTGTTGATAGCTAGGAAGACACTGAGAGTCTTTAGAATGCATTTGAACCCTTGTACGCTTATGTGGCTGAATATTCAGATTTTATAAAAGATGTTTTGAACTTCAAAATGTTGCCAGGATGTCCATTGCTGAGCTCATACAAATATTTTGGTTGTGCTTTTTGCAGTTTCTCAACAATGCAAGGAACTTTTGAGGGGTGTAATAATTTCTACAGATATGCAGCTTCATACTGGAAGTCATGAAGAAACAAGTATTTATTTAGGTTTTTTATTTACATAGAATTTTAACTAAAAAAAGAATCGGAGTTTTAGCAGTGACCAGAAAGTTAGCTCACCGTACCTTTTTTAATACCTACCTAATTTAAACTACTTGTTTGATAATTAAAAAAAATAGCTATTTTTTGGTCAGGCCATATATTTTTCTGATGGAACACTTTCGGTATTTCAGACTTAATGAAAAGCAGTTTTGTGATGCTGTAACTTCCTATGGGTCAGTATTATAACATACTGGGTCTGTCTGGGATGGGGTTAGCTTTCTTTGTAGCAGTCCATATGATGCTGCGTTTTGGATTTGTGGGCAAAACAGTATTGATAACACGACAGTGGTTTGGCTGTTGCTGAACAGAGCTTGCACGGTGTCAAGGCTTTCTCTTTTTCCTGCTCTGCCCCACCTCGGCAAGGTAAGCTGGGGGTGGGCAAGAAGTTGGGAGGGCACACAGCCCGGAGAGCTGACCTGAGCTGACCAGAAGGATATCCCCTACTGTATAATGTCATGCTCAGCTATAAAAACTGAGGTAGAGGAAGAAGAAAAGGGGGTGTTTGGCTTTATCTTGACTTTACCTTGACCCAGATGTTTTCTCACTTCTGCTCTTCCTATTCTCTTCCCTGTTCTGCTGGGGCGTAGAGTTGGGGGTAGGCGGGGAGTGAGCATCTCTGTGGGTGCTTGGCTGCTGGCCAGACAGGGTCAGCTCACAGCAACCAGCTTCAATTTCCATTGTACTGAGGCATTCAAGTTCAGAATTTAGTTACTTCATTCTTTCCCTGTAGTCAGAAGACAGAAGTTAGCATCTGTTTCTCAGAAGCCTCTTTAAAGCTATTTCTGTCTCTCAGGTTGACAAGTTCTATGATTTGATAGTGAAGAACCAGACACCTGTGGGATTTAGGGCAGTTACAGATTTGTGCAGCTCTGAGGCTCTCCCCACCAGAGGGCAGCTAAGCATATCAAGTTGCTAACAAATTGCAGGCAAGGCTTAAGAGTCTAATTAAAAAACCTGTCTAACATAAGGAAGTGCTATTATTCCAGAAGATAGTATATACCATATTATTTTTCTGCAGAGTGAAAAATAACTGAAGAAATATTTTCAAAACAAAGTTACTGAAATTGAAAATATAAGGAAAAGTTACTTATAATATTTTTTAAAAATGCTTTTATAACATACTGAGTTTTTTCCCAATGTTGATGGAGCTAGGGAAATTAAAGCCATGATGTAATTTCATTTAAACTAGAACAGAAGAATGGTAGTACTGGGCCAGTCCAAACATCTAGTTAGCTCACTATTTCATTTTTAAGAGTGGCCAGCAGCAGATGCCTCCAGGAAAATTAAACAAGTCAGGGAAGCAAGTAGCAGTACTCCCTCACAGTGTCTCCCCAGTCTTTGACTATTTGCAGTTGAAGGTCTTCCAGTGTTGTAGGAACTATTGCAGACATTTGAAAAGAAGGAAGGTGCTGAAGTACACAAATCTTCTTTTTCTCTAAAAGGTGATCCCAGATCTTAAACAGCAAGTTTCTGAACTTGAAAATCAAAAATTAGATCTCGAAAACCGTCTTCAAGAACACACTGTAAAGTTGAAAGGTAAAGTACCAATATGGTCCCTAGTCTTACAGTTGTTTAAGATAAACGTGATGAATTCCCTATATTTGAATTTTTAAAAGCTGAAGCAATATTACATGATAACTTCATTGCTGTATTACTTACTTTCTTGCTAGTAAAATGTAAGAAACACAATGAAAAAATGTATAATTTATATCTCCGTTACTGAAGAATAAAATATATGCAAGTATGTATATTTTTTCTTTTTTCAACCTTTTTTAGGTCATTCAGTGCTATGGTTTGGATGTCTGCAAGTGTGTTCAGTAGGGCTCTGCTAAGAATATGTGTAATGGAGTATGCCCTTTGGGAACAGTCATAAAAAGGAAAGATGCTTTGGAACTTAAGGCATACTCTATGAGGTAGACTTCAGAGGGCGTTGAAAAATTCAGAGTGGGAGATGGAGGGAAAAGTTCTTGCTAAATTTAATTGTTTGAAAGTTCTTCTCAATTTAGGAAAGCATACTTTGCTGAGGTTTCTGAGTCTCTCTAACTGAAGTGTCTTCCTAGACAATTGATTTAAAATTTGCAAGTAGTTTTACTGCCAACTGCAGGAAGTTAGTAGTGTCAAAAAATTCCTCATCCCATATAATCTTCTGTGTGGTGTGGAGTAGTCAGGTATTTCTCCGATACATTATCGGGCATGTCACTCAGTTTCGTTGGATGAAACAAAATTACGAGTGTAAGAGGAAATGTACTGAATACTAGTACAGAACAGTAAGCAAATGTGATTTTTTTTCTTTTTCTTTTGTTTTGGGTTTTGTTGCTAATTACTACTGAAAAAAATGAAAGAGATGTCTAATCGGCTGCATTATGAGCTAGAAGGGGATAGAACACAAAGACGGTAAATATTTTCTTTTTTTTTTTTTTTTAACGTAAGAAATGTAGTTGCCATAAGCTGGGGTAACAGAGTCACTTAAACTCTTTAAAGTACCACATCCAATGTAAGATTTACCTTACAGCCTTGCGTACAGTTAATAAGTAATGGACAAGTATGATACAAGAATGCTTTAACGAAAGAAGAGTAAGAGACAAAGTTTCCTATCTATCTATTCTTAGAACAAATGAGGCACAGAATGAAATAGACATAAAAGAAAAAGAGAGACTGAAAGTCACAACCCAAGAAATTGAGGGGCTGAGCAATGGTTTGATGCAAGATGAAATCCAGGATGAAGTAAAAAGCAAGATAAAGCAAGAAACAACTCGACTTACTGTGGAAAACATGGTGAGGAAATGAAACTGTCATTAAGAAACTGTACCTGAAATGCAGGATAAAAAGAAAGAAATCATGGTTTCCTGGTATGGGCAGGATGTTTTCCCAATTCACCGGGGGAGAAAAAAGATATGAAGGTTTCATGTTTCTTCCACCAAATATAAGTAAAAGCACATCATAGTGCTCCTTAATTGTGGCAATAACATGTAACAGTAGAAGACTTTTTTTAGTGGTGGTTGCTCTGAACTCACTAACTTTGATTATTACAGGATCTTGAAGAAAAACTGGACATGAAAGATAGAATAATAAAAAAATTGGAGGATCAGATCAAAACTCTTACCAAGACTATTGAAAAAAGTAAGATACTGTTACGTGATTTTATTTTTTTAAATACGGATTTGGATGTTCAGTGTGTGTTTGAAAGAAAGTATATTTAAAAAAAAGAAAAAGGTAGGGTTTGGGGTGGCATTAGAAATTTTAAAACCTCAGAAAAAAGTGCCAGGGAACCATCAACAAAAGCCCTTTCCTGTATGGTTTTTTTCCCAGCTAAATAATGGGTGCATATGGGACCTAGACTATACGATAAAAGATTACGCCAGAGGCATCAGGTTCTGTCAACAAAAGTTAATACATACCCTCACACAAACTGTCTCTGAGCCAGCAGAATGTTAGTTTTGCATCAGATGAGTATCTCCTCCCATGACCTTCAGATGGCAGATGGTTCCTGATTTAGTTAGTTTGTACAAAGCTCTTATACAGCAAGTAATTCTTCACTATAGAATACACTTCAAAACGTTGCAGAGGTGACTAATGTAGAGCTGTATTGTTACCGTTTATTTGTCTTATTAGTGCAAGTAATTCCACTGAATCCAGTGAAAATAATCACATCAATAACATAACTGTTATTTAACTCATAATGCTTGGAACAATAAGCTAAGAATGTTACTGTGAACAGGGCCCGTGCTCTGTTTATTACAGAGAAAACTGCTTTTCTCCAATAGTTTGTTCTAACGTGAATGTTAGCTTAGCCATTTACCTGCAGGTAACAGTGCTTTTGTATTTGACAGCTGAAGCTCATGTGCCAACTTTGTTCAAGGAGTATGTTGGAATGATGGAGTACAAAAAAGAGGACGAAGAAAGGATCGTTCAAAATCTGATCCTTGGTATTTTAGTAACACTTCAAATTTTATCAGTAGTCAATGATATTCAGTATAGAACACTACAACAAAAACTAGAAGGAACTATATTTCACTTATGTTCAAAGTTGCCTTTTTTCTACTCTCTTACCACTAATACGACTTGGAGGCTCTATATTGCTCTTTTTCTACTGCCAGTCATTTCAAATACAGAAGTGCTTTATCTGCATAAAAATCATTTGTCTGACTCTACATAATGCTGACTCTATTATCTTTCTTATTATTTATTCACTTATAAAGCTATAAATCTCAAGAGCGCTCCAGGGACTTGAATTTACTTTCTTCCTGGTCATCTACTAAGTCTGTAAGTCATTGGGCTTATATCCATGTGTGATGGATTACTCCCCTGTCTGTCCTTTCCATATCATTCTTTTCACTGTACTTTCACGTTTCTCTTGTAGAGGAATTTTGTCCTTCCTCTGAGTTATTTCACAATATCAATCTTACTACCAAAGGTAGTAAGGTACATTAGTACCTTAGTAAAGGTACTACATTACATTAGTAAAGGTACATTAGTACCCTTATAAACTACTGCTTGGAAACATCATCTTCCTTTTCTTGTCGTCTACTTCAGCCTTGTGAATGTTTATATTTTTGTGAACAAAGGTGTATCATTAAGCAATGCCAGAATTTGGTGGGGCCTCCAGTGGGTAGTTAAATACAAATTGCTTTTTGAAGTTGTGCTGTCTGGCATAGGCCATGCTGAATCTTAGAATTTGCTACAATACTCTCCTATTACTCTGGAAAACTTAATTAATACTCTTACGTGAACAATACTGTTACAGAAGTTTTCAAAAACAAGCAATTAATCAGTAAATCAATTACCAAGTGCCTGGTCACTGAAGAGATAAACCCCATAGTGCTTGTCTTTTTCAGAATGATACATTGAATTACTGAATTTTTGTATAATAAACCTGATGACTCTCCTTTATGCAGATTTAAAGCCACGTGGAGTTGTAGTTAATATGATACCTGGCCTTCCAGCTCACATCCTATTCATGTGTGTGAGGTATGCAGATTATCTGAATGATGCTGACATGCTGAAATCTTTCATGAATGTAACCATTGATGGTATCAAACAAGTTGTTAAGGTAGGAATTATGTTTGGTTGTACTGTGCTTTTTGATTTTTTTTTTTTTTTTTAATGTAAGGTTTACAAGATGCATGCATAATACCTGGGGAACGCTCACACTTTCATTGGCTAGTATTCCTCTAATAGAATAATAATAATTAGTGACACTCTCTTTGAAGTTTGTAGTAGTATCCCTGTTAAGCCGAGAGGTAAGATTCTACTGTGCTGAACACAGAATGCACAGAATGCATTAACAGAAATTATTTTTATCTGAAGAGCTTGTTGACAGAATCATTTAAAGTATTTTACATTTTACCATGAGTAGCTAATTAGGTGAGGTGCACCTGTGCTTTCATCACTGGTAAAAGTCGGATAGGCAGAAATGAAAGTTAGTATGTTTGGCAGAAGGCAAGTATCGGAATATTAAGAGGATTTTACACTGCTGTTTTACTAGTGTAATGTTTTTTTGACATGTCATTTGGTACTGCAGCATTAGTACCCAAACGATTAAAGTTATGTTGCCAGCCAGTTTTCAAAATCAAGTTATAAACAAGAATTATTAACCGGTTGTCTCATCTACATTACAAATTCAGCTATGTGAATGCTTTATTGTGGATTTATAATGCAGTAAAACACGAGGCATGCTTTCTAGCACAGGCAGGAATGGACTATGGTTTATGCAGTTGAATTTGTGGTATAGAGAATGCCTATAGTTTGTTCACAAGCAAATTTATACCACAGTTTATCCATTAGGAAAGCTTGTGTTTACTTAGCTAACAAAAATAAAACATACTTACACATAGTTAGAATTGTGCTTATATGTAGTTTTGTTTGTGTATACAGGCATTGTTCACACTTTTTTGCAGGAAGGCCTCTGGTACACTACAACACTATACATAGAAATGTGTAAAACTGTTTGTTTCGGTCTTATTTAGCCAGTCTGTCATTTAAGAAGACTTAAATAGTGTTTACCAGATAAAAGAAGGATCTTTGCTATGTGTATATTAGCATGAAAACACAGCATGATTTGTTCAGCTAGCATGTTATAGATGCTGTATGCTCCTTCTGCTATATATGGGCTCTATTATACCAATTCTATAGTGGTCTTAAGTTTAGTTATTAAAGTAACTTCATCAGGCAGTACCCTTGTAAGATTGCGTTACTCATCATTTTCAGGAACATTCAGAAGACTTTGAGATGTTGTCATTTTGGCTTTCCAATACATATTATTTTCTTAACTGTTTGAAGCAGTACAGCGGGGAAGAGGTAGGAATGATTTCATCAAATAATTCCATTACTTTACTTGTGATAGACTTCAATCAGAATTAAAAATAGTGATAATAGGTAATTATTCACCAGTTCACCACTGTTGCTTCCAGATACTTAGATATTCATATTGCTCTGCAGTAATGTTATATGTCTTACACAAATAATAAGACAGTATAGAACTAACAGATAAGTGAAATCAAGGAAATGTTAAAGTGCTAAAGTAGGTTAAAGACATGACGTGGAAACTGCTACTTAATTTGAACTCTTCCACAGGAGTTTAATGTGAGCTGGACTTCAGAGTCCAGCTACATACGCATATAAAGAACAGTTTTACTATTTTATAATTGTGACCATTCAAACACCTACTGCTACCAATATGAGATTACAGAAGAAAACCTCAGGAAAGGAGCTAAACAATAAAATACCCATTTTTTTTCCTTACTTCACTTGCTTGTTTAAGCTAAGTTTTATCCTGAAATACAAAATTCTTCTAAAGTCTTTTAAATTGCAAACTCTTACTATATTTTATTCCTAGGTTTTATAAACTTAGGTAGACTGAACTGAAATTGCATAGGCACATCTGAATATAGTCTTCAGGATTAAAGCAAAGAGGTACCATAAAGCCTTGGAATCACTGTGTACTCTCTAAACAGCAGTACTCCCTCTTGTGGTCATATCGATAACATCTAAAGAGCAGTGGAGAATTGAAAACATTCAAACTTAATTAATA
>NW_009197570.1:0-14675 GCF_000690835.1 Fulmarus glacialis | reverse complement strand
GGTCTGAATCCAGAATTTAGAGTTTTAATCTATACTTGTAATGAACGTTCAAGACTCACACAAGTTAGGATTCAGTCTAGACTTTTGATGAAAAGTCCAAAAGTGAGATTCCTTTGCAGCAATAAAATGTAATTTTTTTTTTGCCAACATAGTTTAAAAATTGCATTTTTTCTTTTTTTTTTTTTTTTTGGGGGGGGGGTGGGGTGGGGTAGGTGGTGGAATTTGCTTTCTGAATTGTTCCAAAGTTCATTGAAATCTATGCATGTCTTTCCTTCAGCTTTAGCAGGCTTTAGGAACAGAGTACACATAAACATAAAAATTAAATACAAGAAGCCCAGAACTAGAAGCATCCATTGAAGTTGGCTATAGCTTTGACTCATTCTGAGACTGTGTTCAGCCAGAGATGGAATGAGTTACTCTAATACATACATTACATTATAGTAACAATTTATAATTATAATGTTATGTGATTTCTAATAATTATATTTACAACTTACTTGTAGGAATTTATGAAGTGTAACACTCCACGTCAGAATAAGAACTGTTTGAAGCATTTTGATCTCTCAGAATACAGGCAAATTCTTAGTGATTTGGCCATTCGTATCTATCACCAATTCATTATTGTAATGGAGAACAACATTCAGCCCATGATCGGTAAGACAGCAGCAACCCAAACAGACTTAAATGTAGCTTGTGAAGTATATGAATAAAGCTTATACATAGAGGCAAAGGATGGGACAGACTTCTTTCTCCTGTTGATTTATACATATGTCTACCTGCATGTGTGTTTCTGCACATATAAATTCCACTGAATGGTATATTCCCACAGGTTTGGAAAGACTTTTTCCTTACAACGTTTCCTGGTGTGGGATAATGCTTTGAAACCGATCAACATTCTACAAAAACAAAAGGCGTTTTTACATTTGTGTGCTCCAGAAGCCTTTGTCAGTACCTTATTTTTCTTGTATCATTTAACTTTTAAAATATCCTGAACGCAGGTTTTGTTCAATAATTAAGTTAACATAACTAAAAGGAGCCTTAGGAGTGTTGGTCTTATCAGTTATTTTCTGTTGTCTTTCAGTACCAGGCATGCTGGAGTATGAAAGTCTTCAGGGAATTTCTGGCTTGAAACCTACAGGGTTCCGTAAACGTTCTTCTAGCATAGATGACACGGATAACTACACAATGACCTCTATCCTGCAACAGCTCAGCTATTTTTATAGTACTATGTGCCAGAATGGCTTGGACTCTGAGCTTCTAAAGCAGGCAGTGAAGCAGCTTTTCTTTCTGATTGGCGCTATCACTCTCAATAGTCTCTTCCTCCGCAAGGACATGTGCTCTTGTAGAAAAGGAATGCAGATAAGGTAAAGCCAGTAAAGTTTCAACAAGCAGTTGCTTAAGAACGAATTTTTAACACTTTTATGTAATGTCCTTTATTGCTAAGTCACTGGATATTCTATAACTGTTCTACTGGAAGTAGCTAATTGTTTTTTACTCTTTCTGAAAAAATAGATCTTTGCCTTTTGGGCTGAGCTTTCTCAAAATAACATATTACAAATTGTTCTTTCCGTGTAAACACTAATGGAGGAAAAGACAGAAAATTACAGCCTGGAGTTCAAAGACAGACATATTTAGGATTCTTTCCATGCTAGTTCACTCATGATGTGATGAATAGTATTTTTAATTCTTTCTTACTATAGTAAACAGGTACAGCATCCCCTGGCTGGCAGACAGACAAAAGCTGACTTGCATTTTTCATGCTCTGTGACGAGAAAGGCACTGAGACAGAGCCTTTTGAGGGTTTAGATCGGGTATCATCTGTCTTGTTACGAGCATCAAGAGAACATGCTCCTAACTGTTTTGCAGAAGATACAATTCATTTGTTCTCCATTAGACAGTCTGCAGACTAAGGTGAAAGAAAATCAATAAAATCTTGACCCATCGGAGAATATTACTAAAGAAAGCTGCTTTAACCTTTAGGTCATCAGTTATAAGCCCGGCCCTGCTTTGTAATGTGCAAAGATTGTTCTCATTTCCTGTATAATCTCAGTTGTAAATAAATATTTTAAAGACATACAGTGCTACAGTGTATTAGGCAATGCCAGTATATATCAGTAATTTTCTGTAAACAACAGCTAAACTAATAACTTGCTTTCTATTATCCATGCTTTAAGAAATAAAAAAATAAAAATGATTAAAATATACAAGGGGTTAAACTTACAGATCAATAAGCTATTAATTGTTTGATTTTTATGATCTACAGGTATGGTTTTTAACTTAAAATGTATGAATTTGAACACTGCATTAGAGGAGCATTCCTTCTTTAGAAATCTTTAATGTAACTTGTTTGTTAGGGGTAACCTGACATTTCTGTTGTCCGTTCATGGTTTAACCCAGATGTAATATCAGCTACTTGGAAGAATGGCTTAAGGACAAGAATCTTCAAAGCAGCAATGCCAAAGAAACTTTGGAGCCTCTATCTCAAGCCGCCTGGCTCCTTCAGGTCAAAAAGATCACAGATGATGATGCCAAGGAAATATGTGAACACTGCACATCTCTTTCTACTGTGCAGGTAATGAACCATTTGTTTTCTTCTGCCAGCACCAATTGCAGAATCTTAGCTATCTAAAATAATTTGTTGCAAAGAGGTATTGGCCTTTCATTTGATAAAAATAGCATTCCTCAGCATTCCACATCACCACTTGTTAAACTGAATTTTTTTTTAACTCCTTATTCCTGATTGTTAGCATTTTAACTGTTCCTGTGGTGAATACTTGCCTGCTTTGTTCTATCCCAGGTTTTTGTTCCACAACGTATTTTCTTTACTTTGTCAGAGCTTTTTTTTGTTGTTTCCCTTAATTGATTCAGCTTTTTCTATATCTCCTTGATCCTGCTGACACCTCTGGAAAGGAGTCATAGCAATCATCATATATGTAACAACTCATTAGGTGACCAGGCAAAATTCTCTCTTTATTGTAAAATTCTTTACTGAAACTTCCATTAAATATCAATAAAGATGCCATATTAATTCTTTCTTCTTTTTGTCTTCTCACTTTTTGTGACGTACTAAAATAGTCTTTTTGTAATTTGAACAGATAGTTAAGATCCTCAACTCATACACTCCAATAGATGATTTTGAGAAAAGAGTGACTCCATCATTTGTTCGTAAAGTCCAGGTAAGAGCTACAACTATTATTTCTCATATTCAAGTTAGAGGATACTACATACACACAGTTTGTGGTGCTACATACTTATACTTGACCTTTACATCATATTATTACTAAGTTGCTCAGCTTCTAGACATTTGGAACTGATCAAAACAAGTGTCCTTAATATCATGTGAAAGCAAGATTTGCAATGGGAAGCAAACAATATACTATTTTTGCTTTGATTCTTAATACAATATTTTTTTACCCTTTCTGTTATAATTTCAGGCCATGCTAAGCAATCGTGAGGATGTTCCACAGTTGATGCTCGATACCAAATACCTCTTTCAAGTGACGTTTCCTTTCACCCCCTCTCCACATGCCTTGGAAATGATACAAGTCCCCAGCAGCTTCAAACTTGGCTTTCTCACACGGGTTTAATAAAACCAATGCATTGGTATTTCCTCAGAGGCTATATAAAGACAGGCAGACTTTCATGGTTCATTTATCCAGCTGGTGGATAGTATGGCAGCTTGCAGTGAATTAAACTGTTAAAAACTTGTTCTTGAGTCAAGACTTGAAAAGTAGGAATAATTTCAGCTTGTGATTTCATTCTCTCTTTTCTTACTCTTCTCCCTTCGTTACATTCCTACGACGATGACTTTGTATCATCAGCTGGACACAAAGCTAACCATACAGTTTTTCAGCCCAAACCTGACAAGAAAAGCATTTATCTGACAAGTTTGCATTGATGCGCTGTCAGCACCAGTCAGAGGGAAAGACTGCTGTGTGATAAATGTTATTACTTTACAATTTTCCTTGCCTTCACTTTCTGTAACGAAAGAGTTTTTCCCAAGGTGATTCTGTTCATTGCCTTGATATACAAGGATCTGTTTTACAGTAGCTTTCACACTTCTATACTTCTTATACCTTTATTCCTTTCATAAAAGAAGTCTTTTATAACAGTTCCTCCAGAAGACTGTAGTAGGAGGGAAGGGAAGGGCCTTCCACAATTGTTTAAAAAAAAAAAAAACAACCAATATAAGTAGCTACATTGAAACTGGGGAACCGAGATCCATCCAAGAGAATTGCTGTTACAGACCCACATTGTCTTTTTGTAGGCATGCTGGCTTGGCTCACTGAATGCTTGCATTGCAGCTCAGGCACACCAGACGGCTCTTCAGCCAGGGGAAGGACTCTGGTGCTCTTCTCAAAGATAGATTTCAGTTTTGTTCTCTGCAGTGACAAGTCTGTATTTTCATATCAGTCATTATAGTAGAAAAGTCAGATATAAAATTCATGTCATGATCCAGGTTTGAATTAAAGCTTGTTTCTCTAAAAAACAGGAGTCATCTCCTGGTTTCAGTCCATCTCTAGTGCAGTATTTCAGAATATACACTGAGTATGCACACATGTGCACATCTTTCTCCCTTTCTTTTTTGCTGGTTTCCCTCATCCGGTCCAGACATTGAGTAGGTGTGAATGCAGCTACTGTGGTCTGGTCTTACTGTTAAGCCAAGCTTAATTCCTTACATCCTTAGAAACAGAAGTGGTCCTCTTTTTGCTTTGTTCAGCCTTCTCCCTGTAGTCAGAATGCAACAAACAGTAACTTTATTTAGTACTGGATGCTGTCAGAACAACTGGAGAAACAGCATTCACCTCGCCAAATGATGACTGTACTTAGAAATTCCTCAGTAAATACTGCTAGTTTTCTAGCTAGTCTGTTAGACATAGTTATTAAAATTGAGTACTAAAGCTTTGAAATATTTAAGGCATTCTAATTAATTTAGTTAATTTAAATATTACAGAAAGGAACAATTGGTGTGTTTTGGTTTTTTTTTAATTACACAGTGTTAGTACTGCTTGCTTAATTTCACAGAAAAACCTGTAAATATAAAGAAGGAATCATTCTTGCTATTTAGTGTCCTTGGTGTTTATTATGTGCGGTGGAATATTCATGGTGATATCCACAGAGGTATATTCAAAATATATGAAGGAAAAATTTTGTGTTTTGTTCAATAACAATAAAAGCTATACAAAATACCAGACATGTAGGTAGACTAGTATTTTAATCTGTTAAATAAAGTAGCTTTTAAATTAATTTGTGCTTTGAGTGATGCAATAGTTATGTTTTCAGTATGGGATCATTTGAAAGAAGTTACTTGGAACTATGTGAACATTAGTGACTACTGTCAGTCTTGTATTGCACCATAAATATTTATTTCATGGTCCAGTTGCTTTGCTGTAACATTTTGTATCTTCCTGTCAGAATGGTATGCTGTCCTTGGCTCCTCATGAATTTCTGTAAATATTTTAATGCAAGCAAGTTTTATTGCTGTAATTTGTATTTAGCCTTTTTCAACAGTTACTGGAGCTGTATTTCTGTTGCCTGGGACGGTATGAGTAGAATCACAGTCCGCTCTTACGTCTACATCACACAGAAGTGCCAGAAGGCATGTAAGTCTTTATGACAAAAATTGCTGATCAAGGAAAATTGTTCTGACAGTTCGATGCTAGGTTACTTTGAGAGGTTTTGTGTGAAGTATGTTATTAACACTGTGTATGCAAACAACAAAATATATTTTTAAAAAAGAAAGTTCAAAATGATCAGTGTCTACTCTATGCTCTCAGAAAGTTATCTTGCTTTTGCTCACATTAATGCCTTCAACCAATGTGTAGGTGCAAAATTCTGTTTGTTATCTGTAATTCTTCTAGATACAAGGAGCAGTTTTAGTGAAGGCAGATACATGAAAGAGGCATTACTGAGGTTAACTTTCCTAGAATGATAGTAAAGGAGAAAGTTATTTCATTCAAATGGGAAAATGCCGAATGATGATCCTTACTGCAGTGGGAAAGCACTGAAATGGCTTATGGAGAGATGCGTAAGATGCTATTGGCGTCTTTGGATGTGTTTAGACATCCAAACTGCATTAGCTGCAGTTTCTGGGAATAGGACTCAGCAGCATAGGTGGTCCATTTCAGTCCTGTGTTCCCATAATATTCTAATAGAAAAGATTAGGACAGGTTACTTCTACTCAAGTCTCTGCTGGGCTGAGACCTAATTTTTTTCTTTTTCTTTTTTTTCCCCCCTCATTTTCTCTCAGATCCTCTTGACTATCAAATGCAAACATCTAATGGTATGATTTCAGTGACTTCAGTAGAATCTCAATAGTAGATGTGGCCTTCAGCACTTTTTAAATTTTTCAGATGTGTTTTCATAAATTTCCCCCAAATTTTTTAAAACAGTGCAGAAAAGCAGCAATTTTTAATCTTACTGATTTAAAATTTATTGTCTTAAAACAGGTGAATAGTAAAAGAATATCCAAGGAAGAACCAGCATGGACACTAATCAATTTGTTTGACTTTTAAATTTCATTAAGAATATGAGATAGACTTAACATTGACAGTGTTATTTGTCAGAATGTCAACTTGATAGTTGGAAAAATCAGTCGTCAGTCACCTCCCCAGTACATTTAAACTTTAACATTCGGAACCCATCCAAAAATTGCTGCTATATGGAACAGGCAGGTAAGATCTAGTTTGCCTAATAGTTTGTTCTTTATTCTGTATTCTGAAAGAGGGCAGTTAAAATAAAGCCTTTAAGCTATAATCATCAGTACATAACTGACCTGAGGTGATACAACTGGAGAGGCTGAGCTTTAAATACCCTTTAAGTAGACTTAACAGGAAGGTTGCCTTTCTACGTTAGCAGTTGCACACGGCTTATTTAGTTATCTTGAGAATCTCCAGGTTCTTGCTGTTTGAAAAGGTGGGTAATTTTGCGTATTTATCAAGAAGATTCATTGTGCAGAATTTCTCTGTAAATAGCATATTTCTTAATGTTTCACCATGCTACCATTTTTTAAATTTCTGCTGTAACTTTAAAAACCTAGCAAGTTTAAAATTTCAGGCTACAGCACAAGAAGTTGTAATCTGTTTAGACCTTTTAGGCCTTAAATAGTCTATATCTTTATAAAATAGTATACAAATCCATCATTATCACAATCAATCTCAGGTATGATACTGCTTTTTAATTATTCAGAAGTTTTGTTGGCTTCTCTTGTAGCAAAATTTTGAAATATGTCATAATCTCATTTGAAGTAAAATACCGATAGCAGGTATGATTCACCCTGTATGTTAGTCCAGCAACTTCTCACATTTTATCAAAGATTAATTCTGCCGAGAGTATTTATTCCAAGCCTAATAGATCCTTGTCTAAAGTCTCTAGATCTAGTAATGATATTTTGTTCAAGTAAGATGGCATTTTTCCCTGTAATACTTTCATTTTACACTTCTGCTGAAGTGAGTTTTCCTCCCAAAATCTAGTTGGCCTGGTGTCTTGAGGCTTCACACCAAGTGTATAAATCTGTGATTATGTCACCTGAGAGTAACAGGTTGTTCGGTTGTAAATGTCCAATTTTAAGAATCTAGTAGAACTGGGCCCTCGTGCTGTAGTCACTTTAAAGCTATAAGCATTACTAGCACAGGGAAGCTCCCTCAAAGAATGGCAGCTTGTGGTCTCAAGCTCATTGTTCGCAAAAGAATGCATTAAAAACTTCAGGACATATTTGTTGATTTTCATCAAATGGAATATAAACCTCCTTGACTGCCTGTAGCTGATTGAAAGCTCCATGCAAATTTCAGATTAATGTGCTGTAGTTCCTTTCAGGACAGATTGCTTCCCACATGTTTTTGGATGAAGTTACGCATCTCCTGGAGACAACAGCAAAACTTTTACTGACTTGAGTGTGGGCAGGATTTCTGAGTTTATCATCTCATTTTTCAAGTAGTCCACTGAAATACTTAAGAATAAGCAGAAGAATGCAGGCAGGTGCATAGAATAAAGTTTGGTTTGGTTTTTGTATAATGTCCAGCCAAACAAATTCTAAAATCTGCATAGCTTATTGAATTTCTTTTGCTCCATTTAAATCTCTCTTGCAATAGTTTCTTCTAATTGTTAACCATAAACTCATTATTTATGTACATGTCTAAATATTAAAGGTACTTAATTTTAGAAGTGGCGAAAGATCCCATTTTCCCCATGAAAAATTACAGAGAAAAATGACACTACAGTATTATTCTTGTTTGTTTTTCTGACTCTCAAGTAGTTTTTAATTCTCTGTTGATGATAGTGCTTTGATCCTGGAGATGCCTGGCTTGAGAACAAAAGTGGGTTCATAATGACCTAGCTCTCAGTGTGCTTGAAGCATCAATTTCTGCTCAAGCAGCACATTGTTCATAATATATTTGTAGTTGCTGACTGAATCCTAGGTCATCGTTTCAGCTTTAAAAATAATGCATAATATTTAATAATGCAGTGGAAAAACAATAAATATTGATCAGTGCAAATTTCTCACAAATCCAGCTGTTACACATTTCTGGTTACTGTCTGCTGACGGTAGTTAAGTAAAAACTAAGAGTAATTTCCTGCAAGTAGTGAATCCATGTGCACAGTGCACATTATAACAATGCGTAATCAGTGCATATAACACAACATATATTTTGCTTTGTATTTTTCTTCATAAAAATATAATCTGCAAAGTATGTGACTGTCTTGCATATAGTGACAGTTCATCAGGCTCGAGAGATTAGTCACAGCGAGAGATTATCCAGCCTACAGATGTCTATATACAGTCTAAGCTGCATTAGCTAGCAGAGCAGTAGTGGGAAGCTTTACGCTGGACTGGAATGCACTCTTTCCTTCTTCTCCGTCTCTTTCAGCTCTCTCGAACCACAAAGATGTGTGACCAGACCTTTTTAGCAATTGTATTTGGTCCATGTGACAAGTGCTCCAAAGAGAAGCCCCTTAGGGCTGTTTACATCAAATCAGAACAACTCAGCTACTGCTCACTATGTGTGGAAATGGTATGTTACTTACTGATTTTATCAGCCAGAATGTGGAAAGACTGCAAAAAACAGGGTTTGGATGTATTAATGGTCTGTTATGTTGGATTTTTCTGGACAGCAAATAAGCATCGCTAGGCCTATAGACTGCCAAACACACACCTCTGCAGACACCTGGTGTTTCCACGAGCCTGCAACAGAGGTGGCCCTGGGATTCAAGGATACTTTTTATGATTCTTGACTGGAAAACGGCCATGAGCTTTTTCCCCTACAGTACTGCATTTCTCAGCTGTGCCTGTCTAAACTCTGCAGTATATGCGTGCAAGTCTGCTTGGCCTACGATCTTGAGTGTTTCCTGTTAACTTTAACAGAACTTAACAAAAAAAGATGAAACCATTGCGATAAACTCATTCACTAGTGACTAGGGGATATGAAGTTCATCTAGTCTGCCTCAGTAAAAACGAGATACAAGTAAAGTGCTGTCAGAACTCCTTCGTGGCCCACATTTCATACTGAGACCATGTTGCCTCGTATGCTATGTGCAGTGCTTGGGTAAGAGCTGGAAGTAGCTACAATGAGGATAAGGTGGGAAAAGGTTGCACGGCAGTGGAGTGGAGTGTCTTCTGCCACCATGTGTGTGCATCACCACAGAAGGTGGTAATGGGGGAGATTAGCAAACCTGCTAGCCTGACCAGCAGGTCCTGCCAGAATACCTGTATGAAGAAGGGATGATGTTGGAGTCTTTCTAATCTCCAGCAATTACTGGTGAGGTGATACCCCACTCTCCTTGTAGGGAGCACTGTTCTAGAGAGAACATGGTGGATTTTTTTAGATGAAATACAAAGCTGAGGTCATGAATCTGTGTGGCTACTGAAGAGCTGGTCTCCAAAACTCCTTTTGTAAACTTAAGAATTTTGTTGTCCTGATTATTTTATTTATAAAATAAAACTTGGAGTAGTTTTATTTTATCTTCCCGAACCATTGTGTATTATCAGTTGGAGACTACATCCTTCACTGTTTCCTCCCCAGAACTGGTCTCTACCATGACTGAGCAGGGTCCAATAATTTGTTGCATTTGAGTGCCAGATGAAATGATCTTGAATGCCAAAAGGTTTAACTAGCTGTGTTTACAAAACACTGTTTTGTAAACAGATGGCAGATGAAAGCACTGATTGTAGGTTGTAGGTGGTTCGGTGTGTACAGTTCACTGGCTGACGCAGCACATTCTCATGCGTTACATTGTTTAGGAGGAAATTTAGATGTAATGACTGCAAGACAAAAGACAGTCCCTTCCTGGTTTATTTGCTTCTTCTGACTTTGAAATTGCTGCTTTGCTCAGGTCCTTCTTGGCAAACAGCCTATAAATAGCTATTTATCCAGTAAATTTTTGCATGAATTGATAAGTGCATGCTGGAATTGCAGGAAACTGGCTGTTTGTTATTTACAGTTCCTGCAACTTTCTCATTATTCGCATTATGGGAGTTAGACTCCTACCAGCTGAAACAGCTGCTAGGTGGAAGCAGATTGAGACTTCAGAAAGAATTGTGTCAGTACCTAATAGCCTGTTAGGCTTCCTATTACCTGAGCTTTCTGGTAAATCTGGCTTTAGCTTGCTTCTTCATATTTATTTTGTAAAAGATTTAAAAACAAATATTCAGAACACAGAGAGCTCTTTGCACTAGCATTGAAATACATATGGGTAGGGAAATTGTATCCTTTACTTTTTTGAACTGATTTTTCAGAGCTGTAGGTATGCTTTGGCATATAATATCAAAATGCACAATATATCTTTGCCACACTTGTGCACGTGTTTGTGGACGTATGTGCACAATGTGCTGTATATTTGGCTGATCCTTTTGCAACTTCCTGATTTGCACATGCAACTCCTGATTTCAGTCCAGCAGATGCACACATGCATTTTCATCAGCCAGTCTTTGTGACTTCCACAAAACCAACATATGTTGAGGGATAACAGAATTAAAAATTGCTGGTTCCCAGTGTTGGGATCATTTTACTTCAATTGTCTGCCTTTTAGACAAAATAATCTTTTCCCTCTGGGGTTTTGCCTGCTTTGGAGATTGGTGTTAATCAGTAGAAACTCAATCAGTGTTTGCTGGTTTAGTCTCCCCACAGAAGTATTCATAAATTAGCTTACAATTTAAAAAGAGATCAGCTGGTGAATTAGTGAGAGTGAAAACTTATTTTAAAGACTTAACTTTTGAGACAGGCAACAATTTGTGACATGCTGTTAGACTCTCCATTTTCCCCAGTGTCCTTATAAATGGAGCAGTACCAGCTTTCTTCCATGCATCCCCATCACTACAATCTGGTGTATTTGCCATGTGTGGAAGGGAGTTTTATGGTTGCAATAATGACTGGTTTTGCCCACAATTCTTGGTGATTAATGTTTCTGTAGCAGCTGTAGAATAATGCCCTATAGAAAGCTGACTACTTTTGGAGTAGATACCTCAAAATAGCCTCAAAATATATGAAGCCAAAGGTCAGCTTGCCTTTGCTCCATCGGGAAGAGTCAGAGAAAAAAGCTGTCTTACAAGAAGCTGTCCTTGTTTTGGGCAACTTGGAAGCTCACTGCTGCTGAGGACATAGCAGCCAGTTCGGAAGTGGTTAGCTTTCTAGGGAATGCTGGTGGTCAGTATGAAGCCACAGCAACAAATACTTTTATGTGCCAGTCGTTACTGCACAATTAATGGATCATAACATTACAAAGTGGAGTTCAGTCACTTGTTACTGCTTTTCCATATACTCCACATACTATACCTCCTGTGCAGGATGTCTTCACAGCCTTTTGTCCTGTGCTGATGTTTTGAAACTCATCTGAAAGCGAGACCAGACTAAGAGGACCTATACTTTATCCACTGCTGCTGACCGAACTGCCATTTCAGATTAAACATGCCTTCAGCATAGTGAATTTTAATACTGTTTTAACAAATTATTTACTACTTACAAAATTTTTTAAGCGATTGCTAATACATTGTTAAAAGTACATTGCCTTCAGTTGCTAGTACATTGTTAAAAGTACATTGCCTTCAGTATGGTTAGATTTTATGAAAAGGGAGAAACAAAAAGCCTTGATTGTTTACTAAATGGTAACAGTTTTCTTTTTTAGTTGCTCTAGTACTATGTTATCCTCTAAATTAATCCAACCCTGGTTCATTTTATTTAAAGCTCCCAAATGGCCTTACTCTAACCTGTATTTTTTGCATGGTTAGCTAACGACTATACGGGTAGTTAAGCAGCTTGGTCAGATGAGCTAAATACCTTTTTTTTTTTTACTATTCAAACTAATGAAATACACTTTATGTATCACACACTTCTATAGCTCACTCTATTTGGTAGAGGCTTCTTTTTTGCTTCATGGCTCTGCTTATCCCTGTCATCTTGGGACTAGTATGTATCAGTCTCAACATGTATGGTTCCCAAAGACTCTCACCTTCCATGCTGTTCTTTGTAGACTTTTTAATCCCATTCCCCAAGGCAGTGAGACTGTTCACATCAGTAAGGCAAGAAAGTCTGGGTTTTTCACTGTCAGAACTGTGCCAACTATCTGACATACAGGTGTTATCTAAGCCAAATTCCTTAGAGTTGATGCATTCCTATCAAGGCAAAGAAATTTCCTATGTTTTTTGTTGGATTTAACTTCTGGGCCCCTTCACGCTTATCAGGTGTCAGAAATAGGGCATTTATCATAGACTAAAATCCTTCAAAAATGAAGTTTCTTCTTCAGAATCTTCCCCTGCCACTCCCCCAGGACATAGCGGCATTATTGAGTTTAATACAAGTATGTTTAATTTTTCAGATATGAAGGTAACACACTAGAACCTTCCTATCACTTTCCTGCTAAAAGATGCTTTTTTTGTTCTTTTGGTATCACTTTAAAAATAACGAATTTTTATTTCCTTGGCACTGTCAGTGTGCTGGAAGGCACTTCCAATGTGCTGTTTACTCTGAGGGGGTTTGAAGGATGTTCCCATATCCAGCAACATGTTAACGCCATAGATTATACTGCCTACTTTTTCTTTTGTGTTACTGAATGTAGCTGGATCAATTCAGTTCAGGGCTCAAAATGAAGTTCAGGGTTGCCTATGTGGCCATCAGGCTCGTGGAGTTAAGTCACGCCAGTTTCTGTGGACAATGAGAAGACTGGAAGCACTGTGTTTGACTCTCCAGCGAAGTAACCCAGCTCCTGCCTGCAGATCCATTGACTGAGAGAGACCTTGAGCACAGGGCCAGACCAGGGCCTGAATTCAGCCTCTGGAGCGACAGCGAAGAGCTCGACAGCGAATAGCTCGACATCTCTGCCCGTGCATCCCCGTCGGACAGTGACGCTGCTGCTAAGCCCAGTGTGGGAAAGGACTTTTATTTTCTCCAGGTCCCATAATGTGTCCAGGATGTGCCCAGAGTCTAAACAACAGCTGCAAACACGTATTTTCTTATCTCCCTTTCCAATCTTGGCACAGCTCCAGGTTGAACAATAGTCATTGGATTGTCTGTTTTCTGGCTAAAGGGAGACAATGGGAGTCAATATGAGCAAAGTTACTCCGTGTAGATCAAGGACAATTACTGTAATAAGAAGAGGACGTTTTCAAGGAACTCCCCTTCCAGGGAACAAAAAGCCGCAAGGCCATGTGTCACGGCTCTTTCTCTGGAAATGTGAGCTGCTCTGTGTGCCCAGCACATGCTCCCGAGCAGGGCCTGCAGAGCTGTGGAGCTGTGCCCCAGGCTCACACCAGCACCAAACTGGAGGGTTCTTGGTTCCCTTTGGGGTTTTGGAAACTAGTCCTTTCCAAGGGCTGGGAAGGTCACAGACCCTGATGTGCTTATCTGTGTGCAGGGGAAGGAGGTGGCTGGTTTAAGGCGTGGGGGGAACCAAACAAAACCCTGATAACACAAAAGTTAAAAATGAGGAATTCAAAGCATAGTACAGAGAAGGGTTCACACCACTGCATCTTCCTGCTGGCACAGGAGCTGGGCCAGAGACCTTCTGAGTGACCGAGTCTCCAGTCACCCCTACCCATCAGAGTATAAGGGAATGATGGAGCTGAGCTGGGATTTCCTAAGCCTGGACAGGATCTCTCTTCCCTGGCTGGTATTTTAAAATGCTATTGGGGTGACTGATGACTATTTTTTTTCTCCTTCCCCCACAGTGTGTGCAACTTCTGGTACAAACAAGTTTGGGTACAAAGCGGAAACACCCTTTTGCATGTATTTCTGGGGAAATGAAGCCTTTGGGCTGTGAAAAGGGCTTGGGATGTACAGCAAATATCTGCTGGTGGAAGCCTGTGGGTAGGGGAGGGCAGGAGGTGAGGCTGGTCCCAGCTACCTGCCTGCAGGCCGGCGGGGATGCTGAGCCTGCCGTGCAGCACCGGGCTGGCAAGGGCTGCTGGCTCTTGCGGCTGTTTTTCCGCACGGTGTCTGGTCAGGTGCTGGCTGCACACGGGGCTGGAGGAGCATCCAGTCCGGCCCTGGACGTCAGCATGGGGAGGGGGAGGGAGCCCGGGCCGGCTCCGGCGCCGTTGCTGAGGCAGCAGGAGCCTCAGCAGCATCCCTGAGAGCCAGGCAGGCAAACTCCTCCTCCCTCCCTCTCTCATCTAGTCTCTCTCCCTGCTTCCTTTGCAAAGATGGCAACCGAGGGGCTGCACGAGAACGAGACCTTGGCATCGCTGA
>NW_009197569.1:0-1862 GCF_000690835.1 Fulmarus glacialis | reverse complement strand
TTCTCTCCCCACACCCCTCCCGCCTTCGGGTCTTTTTTTTGTCGGATTTTTTCTTTTTTTCTTTTTGAGAACATTTTGAACCAGAAAAAAAATTTCTATAAAAGTAAGTGCTGAAAAACGCAAGAGAACGAGTAAATAAATAGAGGAACGGAAAGGGGAGAGAGAGAGGGAAAAAAAAACAAGCCCAAACGCCACCAACACACCACCCAGCAAAAAGCTTCTCAAGCCGGCGGAAAGAAACTCTCCCTCCGGAGCCTCCAGACAAAAGATCAGAGACTCAAACTGCTCCGGCCCCTGCGCCTCCCCGCCCGCAGCAGCCAGCGCCCTCCCGCCCCACGAACTGTGTACATAGCGGCCCTCTCCTTCCTCCGGCGAGGTGGGGAACGAAGTTTTCCTGGATTCTTGGTGTATAGAAGTTCGTCCCGTTTGTAAACCGCGGATTGGTCCCCTTCTCCTTCTTCTTTTTTTTTTTTTGGTCTTTCTTTTTTTCCCTCTTCCTCCCTCCCCAAGTGATGGACTTGTTTTCTTTTCTCCCGCTCCCCCTCCCCACCTCCCTCTCTCCTCCTTTTTTAGTTCACCCCTTTGAAAAAAGTAACGTGGAAGAAAAAATGGTTTCTTTTGTAATTGTGATATCTTGAATATTGTGTTCCTTTTTAAGAGGCAACTTGATTGTAAACTGCATTTCAACTATAGACTGGGGAAGAAATACCGTGCCAAAGTCTCCATTCTGTTACTCACAGACACACACATGAACAACAACGCTTGTGAATGTATTTTTTCTGTTAGCTGGGTTTACA
Source organism: Fulmarus glacialis (assembly GCF_000690835.1). NCBI lineage: Eukaryota > Metazoa > Chordata > Aves > Procellariiformes > Procellariidae > Fulmarus > Fulmarus glacialis. The sequence goes on along the minus strand of NW_009197569.1, from coordinate 1,065 downwards.
TGTGATGTTTTAGTGCTTTTGCAAGTTCGATTTGTTAGTTCCTGTTCGGAAGATTGTGAGGAAAAATAAACGTCGTGCCGTTAGCTTTTCCGTAATAACACCCTTCCTCCTGTAAATACCTGTTACCATATTTATCCATTTGTAATTAAATTATGGTATTAACTTGCTACAGAGGAAACAGTATTTATAAAGAATGTTTCTTAACTATAAATATGTACAATTGTGAGCATAAACTGTTTCAGATTTTTTATTTGAAGGTTTAAGTGGTTTCATCATTTCTTGTGATATGTTTTGAGAGTAATGCATACAGAAATATAATAAAACGTGTTGAAACTGCACGAGCTGTTTCCTTTTTATGCCAAGGACTCTCTGAAACCTGCTGTAACGCGTGTGAGGGGCTGAGCGGCGGCTGCAAAACAAATGCTTTTTAAAAATCCGCCGGTTACTGGAACACGAGGATTTCTTCCAGCTGGGCTCCCTGTCCAGGAAAAAAAACAAAAAAACAAAAAAACAAACCAACCCCCCAAAAAACCCAACATTTTAGGAAGCCTCCGGGCCGAAAGAAAAGGATGAGCGTTTCCATATTCCCCAAATGACTTGCAAGGCAGGATCTCCTTTAGGAAGCGCTCTACGCGGCAAGAGCGCAGCGCCCTTCGCCTTCTGCCTTGCTGGGGCTTATGCTTCCTCTCCCGGTGCGTGTGGGGCTGGGGAGCTCATTGCCCCACAGGGTGACAAAGCGGGGCCCTCCGGGACGAAGGTGGCGGGGCAGTGGCCGGCCGCTGAGCTCTGCGCAGAGCTGCTTTGAGCCGTAAATCGTGTCCTTTTGCGCCTCCCCGTATTTTTGGTAGCCTCCATCCAGCCCTGGAGAGGAGAAAGCGGCGACGCTCGAGAGCTCACATTTCCCTTCGAGCTTTTTTTTTCCCTCTCCCTCTCTCTTTTTTTTTTTTTTTCTTTAGCCGGGGGAGCGGTTTGGGTTGTCAGATGTGTTCGGAGAGGGACGGACAGCCGCCGGGCGATGCCTTTCCCGGGGTGCTGGCCCAGCGCTGCGCTCCGCGGGCGCCGTCG
>NW_009197568.1:493-2020 GCF_000690835.1 Fulmarus glacialis | reverse complement strand
TGGAAACGCCGCCCAAGGGGCACCTTCCTGGCCGGCGGCGGGGAATCCTCCGCCGCGCCGCAGCCCCGATCCGAGTTTGTAAATGTAATCAACCTTGAGGTCTTGTTACTTCCACAGGTGCAATTAACATTACCATCTGCTAATCCGTGATTAACGATGTTTACAAATACGCTACAACATGTTAAAATGTGCCGGCGTTCTTTTTTTTCCCTTTTTTCCCTTCCTCTCCCTGTTCCGGCACGGGAGCTGTGCCGCCGGCAGCGGCGCGGGGGGGATTTCCCGGCGGAGGGCTCCCCGAACCCCACCGTTAATTCACATTTTGTTTTCATTATTTAAAGGCGCTGTTAAACTCCAAACCAGCTGTAGGAATGACAAGTTCAAATCAGAAGGTCAGTGCTGCTAAATGGGATTTAATTGCACGGGGGTTGAGGTACAAACTGATGAATCTGAATAATAAAACTTTGTGGGGAGCGACATATGGCGCAGTTTAAAGTAAATTTTTATTGATCATCCCACAACTGATGTGTTAATGGGATGGCAGTCTTTGCTTTGGGTTTGATATTGATGTGGAGTTTTAATAATGTCACACAGGAATATTGTGAAGGGGTTTGTAATTTAAAAAAAAAATGTTTTGTATTAACTGCCTTTTTCTTCTTAACACAGAGAGGAATACATTACATCGCTACTGTATGTCCTCCAGATCTAGGTTACATGTAATTGCTCAGTAATTGGTAGAACCATGTAAAAGCCATGGTATTTGCCAGTAAACCCTCCTAAGTTACCATGAAATTGAAGTGTGATATTTATTCTCTACAAAACTTGCTACCCAAATATCGTGTACGACCAGGTTCGGTCACCGCAGCGGCGTTTCTGCAGTGGCTGGGCCATGCGTAACGCCTGCGCGGCTCGGCTTTTGCACCGGTGTCATCCCAACGCCTGGCGGGGTTCTGACTGAGGCCGAGGGGTTGTTTTGCTTCAAGGGAAGATGCTTTAACCTCCCTTGGGCTTCAGGATTATTCAGTCTCAGGCTTATTACAGTTATTTCGAGGCCCACCTCAAAATGGTGGAGGTTTGGAGGTGGCTGAAGAAGTTCTCATGTTTTCAAGGGGACTGGGAGTAGTAATTACGCTCATGATGGTTTTTGAAGCCTCTGGAGATGACGTATTTATCGGTACACTGGGGGTACACCCTCGGGTCGCCTGTATTTTGGGCTCTTGTTAAGCAGGATGTCCAAAACTGCTCCCATCTCAGCAATTTCCGTGATTTAACCACGACTCTGGTGCAGACACCTCCAGCCCCGCTCACCTGTGAGGAGCCTCTGCTCGTGGCTTTTTCCCCCCGATGGAGGTTTTTTGCCTCCTCCGTGTGAAATGGCTGGATGGATTCGGTGATCCCTCCTTATCGCCTGCCGCATGGCTTTGAATATGAGCAGAAGTAATTGCCTTGCTGATGATCAATAGTTTTCTATACTTTAAAAATGTAACAATACGCTGTGAATTGATGTAAAGTTGAACCTGCCAATTCTTT
>NW_009197568.1:0-452 GCF_000690835.1 Fulmarus glacialis | reverse complement strand
GGCCCCTGGGAAAGCCGTAGCTCAGCTGTTTTCTCTGAAGATCTGAACGTCGCATCCTGCGCGTCCCACGGGTCCCCTTTCGCGTCCGCTTGCACGGACGGAAGCTGTAGTGCCTGCAGTTGGGTATAAATGTCCTTTCCTAACATTTTTAAAGCTGCCTTTGAAAGGTTTGTACAGCAGATAAAAAGCCTGCCCACCCTGCGGGTTCAGGGTCCCAGCGAGGTGTTACCGGAGCGTCCCAGCACCACAGTGCCCTGGGAAGGTGGGCAGCGGGGACGCGCTCAGCCCCGGGGAGCGGCTTGGAGCGATCGGTGCTGCCGAGGGCTCAGAGGGCCTCAGGACGAAGCTTCCATGCCTATATAAACCATTAGCACTATTCCAATGTTTAATTAATTATGGGAGCAATTGCTGCCTGCTTCTGCAGGAGGAGGAATAGTAAAGTGTTGCTTTCC
>NW_009197567.1:531-2581 GCF_000690835.1 Fulmarus glacialis | reverse complement strand
CAGGGTGCTGGGAGCCCACGGCCACGTGCCAGGAGGAGGAGGAGATGGGGGCAGCAGGCAGGCAGGACAGCCTGGGAGCCTGCTGGCACATCCCACACATGTCCCTGCCTCATCCCAGCCTCTCCAGGGTCTGGCTGCGGACGCGCCTGCCAGCCAGAAAGAAACACTCCTGGGAGCGAACCCCCCCTGGCACCCCAACTCCCCCCTCCATGCCAGACCTCTGGCAGGAGGGAGGTGGGATGGGACCGAGCCCAGGGTGGCTGGTGGTGGCTGTGCCCCGTGGCAAAGGGCTCCCTGGCAGAGCCACCTGCTCCCAGAGAGCATCCCCGCAGCGATGCCAGCGGAGGGTCACGGCACGTCCCTGGACCACCCAGCAAGCCGGTGTCCTGGGGAGATGCAGCCAGGGGTGGTTTCTCCCTTCCCAGGAGGGACAGCCCGGGGTAGTGAGCGGATCTTTTCCAACGCACACAGATTTTTCTAAGATGATTACATTTAACTTCAAGCCTAAGCAGCTTCTCCTAAGGGGCAGCTTAGTATACAGGGGAAAAAAACGCTGAGAAAGTGAAGCCTGACTCTTTCTCAGTGCTCGGTGGGAGCGGGAGCCAGAGCAGGGCTGAGCTTTCAGTGCTTCTCCATCCACGGCTCCTTGCAGCTCAGCATCGCCTCCCGGGTGGGACAGCCTGGTACGGGCTCCAGGCCGGCAGCCAGAGCTGCTACAGCCAAACCTCATCCTCCAAATCATGCAGAGATCGGGGCAGGAGTCACCTCCCCGAGAAGCCATCTGGATCTGTCCCACCAGGGTCACTCGTCCCTGGCTGAGACCGGGGGGGACAGTGGGCTCCAGTTGCAGGGACGCATCCCCAGCCCTGCGCCCTTGCCCAGGGACAAGCAGACAGGGCTGGTTGCAAGAAGCTGCCATGCCACTTCACAGGGCAAATTTAATGACCTTGCTTCATTAATATGCAGCTAATTAACCACTGAGCTGAGCTCGCCTTGCCAGGGATGGGAAGCAACCACCCAAGCCTGGACCCTGTCCTGGAAAGGCTCCCAGAGTGATGGTGCACCGTGGCATGGGGGTACCCGACACCCGAGAGTGATGCTACACCTCGGCTTTTTCAAAGTCCACCCTGCTCACAGCACAGGATAATCTCCTCTTGCCGGAGGAACGGTGCTGAAGAAGAAATGTGAGTTTGAAGACGCTTTTTGCCCAAAACACAGCCGAACAGAGCAGCCTGCCCGCAATAAGGGGCAAAAGCCAGCGGGGTGGGTGCTGCTCCAGCCCCTCGTGTCACCATGCAGGGTGACATCTCAGAGCAGCCAAGGGCACCCAGGCTCCAGGGAAACCAGGCTGGACACCTCCTGCCTGAGGAACGATGTTGCACGTCCCTGGTCCTTACAGAAGAGCTGGTATTACAAAAATACAGTCTTAAAAAGGGAGGGGAAAATTCCCACACTAATCACAACCGGAGGCAGAAACAGAGCCTCTAATTTAGGGGGGGAAAAAAAAAAAAATTGCTCGACAACAACAAAAGAGCTTTCAGGGGATTTGAAGCTGTATCTCGGACCTCATAGGAGCAGCGAGGGGCAGAAACGGAGCTCAGGAGGGAAGAACCATCTCCCAGAGAAACCCAGGCTGCAGAAATGAAGAAACCCACCAGCGCTGAGCCTTCCCTCCGCCGCCCCCCACCCCTGACGGTTCTTTTTTCATCACATGCTGAGGAGGAGGAGGAGGGGGAGGAGAGGATTTAATGGCACAACCCTGGCTGGCGGTGGGGATGGTGGAGGGGCTCACATCTCTCCTCTCTCCCGTGGCAGCGCCCAGCAGCCGGGGAGGGTGGAAATTAAAGATAAATAAATGAATAAATTGGCTCTTTGTTAGTACAAGAGGTTGATTCCTCTTTTATTAGGAACTGGTTTTGCTGGCAGTGCCCTGGCTTTGTGGGCCCAGCCAGCAAGCACAGGGGGTCCTGGAGTGCTGGACTGCAGGCAGCAATGATGCTCCAGCAGCATTCCGGGGGGGATGAGCGGCTGGGGGGGGTCACTGCACCCA
>NW_009197567.1:0-260 GCF_000690835.1 Fulmarus glacialis | reverse complement strand
CAGCTCTGGCAAAATGGGGCTACACGCAGCTCTCAGGAGTGACAGAAGCACTAAAAAAATAGACAGCATCTCTCTTTGCCCACGAAAAGACCCGATTTTGAGCAGGTTTCAGCACTTCCATCCAAGGCACCGCCGAGACCTGGGTCTCAGCCCAGGAGCACACAGGCCACAGCCAAGCAGGAAAATCATGTTTTCCTGCCAGAGTATCGCTGACGTGGGAGGCAGGTCCTGCCTCCGCCCCGGCCCCTCGCAGCCCCGCA
>NW_009197566.1:3577-19792 GCF_000690835.1 Fulmarus glacialis | reverse complement strand
CTAGAGTGTAAATGGTATTGCAGACTCTTCCTGGTAAGAATTTTAAAGCAACTTTATGGTGGTAAGATGTGAAATAAATGCTTATTAATGTTTTAGTCTAAGTGATCAAGAGAAGTTATTTCTGTCACTGTTCTTAATACCTGCTGTGTCATTATCCTGTCTTGTAAGGAGCTAAGATGTGATCTAGCCTTCTCTAACCCTGCAAAGCTTATTCTCTCATCCTTTTTTAGTAGAAAAGGAAAGAAAAAATACACTGAAAAACATGTACATAGACCCTGGCTATGAAAGTCGTGTTGCGTTGGAGCAGCTAAAGGGACGAGTCCTTGTAAGTAATGCACAAAATTTCCCTTTGATTTCATTTAGACAGTTGGGTGTACAAAGCTTGTTGGTGTACAAAGTTGAGTGTACAAAGCTGAGCTCCAAATACAGCTCAGATGTAGTGTGAATTCAGAACTTGTTTGCACATTACAGCAAGGACTAGCATATTATAATGTAATCTATTTGTCCAAAAATTGGGCCGTCACTGCTATTTTTGCCGTGCAATAGATTCTTAGAACTGTTGATTCCCATTTAATAGACATAATATGAACACGAATTCATTAAACCTGTCTTATTTCTTTTTTTGGTAACCAGAGACAAGTTTGGTTATTTCCTGCTGTAAACATGAAATTGCATTTTTAAGTTCTATTTAATTATTCTGGAAAGCCAGTTCTTTCTGGAAACTTAGACCACTGTTGAACTGAGAAATGGTTCAGAATTGCTTGGTCATTCTGAGGGGAGGAACAAGGATATAAAAAAGAATTTGACTTTCTTAAGCAGTAGCGATTCAAAATTTGGAAAGATAACCAGTGCTATACCCAGTATTCCTTAGTTTTTATTGAAGTAACTGAAATTCTCTTCTAAAGTCAGTCCACTACACAACAGATTTACCACTTAACTGAGTTTTAATTGACCCTTTTATTATTATAATGATGGGAATAATGCTCTGGTAAATGTATTTTCCAGTTGCTGATTTTGGTAATAAAAAACAGCCTTAGATTGCAAAAGACACAGAAACTCAGTTTCATGGAAATAGGCTGCCCTTCCATTTTAAAGATAACAGGGTCGTCTTTTAACCTTGGATGGCACTCCCTAACTTGTTTCCTGTCTTTTCTTCATTATGTTGGCTCCTTGCCTTGAAGAGGAGATGGCTTTTTAATACAGCCACTAAATTCCACCAACTCAGAATCTTTCAATCCAATTACTATGGTAGATTAGTTCTTGACTCTCTCCCTTTCCAACTATAGCACTTGTGAATCAAGTGTTTGTTTTTCATTGCAAGTTTTTTGCTAGAATCAAAAGATTTTCTTTTTTTTCTTATGACTTAGCTCGCATTGTTAGTACAGCTCTCAAATGTTAATGATAACAGTTTTACATAAAACATCAGCTAGGCACTGGCTGCTGTGCTTTGTAAGATAAAGCTTGTTGTAAAGTTGTGCTTGGAGACAAAGCCAAGGTTCACATCCTGGAGCTGTGAACATGGCTGGAAAAGGGGTAATCCTAGCTGGTGTTTAGTGCTGTCTAAAAGAACAACCCTTCCACTTTCCCGCCAGGAATAGTAGTGTTGGTATAGTACAAGATTTTGTAGCATATTCACCAGTTTGAGAACAAAGCATAGAATGATAAACACAACAATTGTTAACCTTAGTTATAGTCTAGGGAATGTGCCATAAATTCTGAGGAAAATAATCTTCTTGTCTGGAAAGGATAACAATCCTTTATTCTAGAAATGCCAGTTTTAAAATAGTTGGGCTCGGGCTGACATAGCTCGTTGATGAGCAAAAGATACATATTAGAAATTATAATGGGATTTGGTTTTAAATTCTAACCTCTCAGTGTATTCCACTGAGTGCCTCCAGCACAGGGTGCAGAAGTTGGATTTGACTTAGAGCACTTTTGTTCAGGTTCTGGGAAGGGAGGGTTTAGTGCCTTTACGTTACACTGATTCTCAAGTGGCACCAAAGCCTGGCTGGCTCCTGGCATACCTTTAGGATGAGGGCTGCTCTGCTCTGTGCCATCTAGAAAAGTCAGTCCACTGGCCAGAAATCACTGTAGTGCTATCTAATGTTATCCTTGCACATCTGTGGTGTACTTGGTCTTCTCCTTTCCTTCCCCAGCTGATCCCCTGCTCCTGAAGGGACTCCACAGCCATTGCCATGGTACACATCAGCCCCAAAATTATTGAGCTGTGCTTGGACATGACCAGTTTCGAGATGTAATACTTGTTTTCTGTAACTCATTCTAGTTTAATCTGTAAAGTTGGAGGGAGAAAACTGTCACTATGAAAAATTGTTTACCTACCTAGATAATTCTTTCAGTGCAGAACATGGTTTGTGTGGACAGATTTTTGTCTCCAAAGTACCTTGCTTTATGCTAGCTTCCAAATGGGAACTTGCTTTCTAAGCCAGTTTCTGCTGCAATTTATACTGAAAAGTCTCGGAAGTAGTTGGGGCTGGATGTGCTGTGAATACATTAAAGCAAATCCAGTATTTGTGCTCCATTCCCTGGTATAGGAATTGAGCATCTGTTTTGACTGGCAAGTGTCCCTCAGCTGTATTCACACTTAAAACATAACATGGGAGTTTGCGGACAAAGGATGCATACAGACAAGATCTCTTGTGCATTCAAAAATGTGCAAATGTCTTTACTGCTGGTAATAGAAAGAAATGAACAAAATACGCCAAAAGATACAGAATAAATTCCAGGTATGATGGCTTTTTTAGCATAAGCAATATATCAAATTTATAGCCTGCTGACGATAAATTGAAAGTTTTGAAAACCTCTTTTGTTATATAAGTTTAATGAGGATTAAATACTAAATGAAAGGTAAATAATTTGAATGCAAGCAAAACAGACCTAGGGTGGTTACCTGGTAGTGCTATATGCAGTTAATGTAATTTAGCCAAGGATGTTGAGACACTTTATAGATACCCCTTTTAAACTTTACCTCTCCACCCCTGTGAAGTTGTGTGATTCATCATTTGCAGGCAAATGATTCCCGTGTGGGCACACAGGTATCTATTGCTGCGCTTCTGCAGGTGGCCTGGTACAAACAAAGCTATCAGAGGGGACTTGGGTTCGGAGTCATGGGCCGTTCTGCGCACTGAGGGCAGCCGGTAACCACTCGATGTCTCTCAGGCCTCCCACAACAGCACTGCTTATCAGCGCTGCAGAACTACTAGAGACTTCACATTCTTCGAAGTGGAGTTTTGAAATCCTTAATGGATTCTGCAGTGGATTATACCATTAAAAAATGTAATGGGAATAAACACTCAGTCTTTCAAACCAGTAATATGTATTTGGATCACTAAGCATCAAATAAATATTAAAAATGCCTAGAAACATCTTTGGAAAAAGTGTATAAAATTGATGCTTATGTTGTAAATGTACTGCAGTAGTTTCAGGAAAATATCTTAAAGTAAAGAATTAATTTAAAACTAAAGAAGTTTAAAAAAGGATTGTATTTAACAAAATAAATCTTAAACTTTGAATATAACAAAATGCAAATTTGACGGAACTCTGTAATGTTATTCCAAGACCTTATGTGTAATTTAATTTCCAGTCTTTACACACATTTGATGGATGTAGTATAGCCAGAGTTTTATACACTTCTAGCGTTAACTGTTTTAAGCAGTATGCTGCTGCTTTGTTGGATGAACTAAAGCACACTTTCTGTTAGCTTGCCTCTTATAAGCAACCTGCCCAAGCAGGCCTCCCTGAGTTTCCTTTGAGGCAGATTACAACTTCGTACTGTCTTTTACTCCATGGCTGCATCATAGCTGCAGAAAAGTGTGATTTTTGTAGTCTTTTGCGTTTGGGTTTTTTTTAATGCAACAAAGCACAATTCATTTTTATAGGGAGGCAAGCTTTATGCATACACTCAGTTAATCTAGCTCACAGGAAAACCAAGTCCTTTCAAATTTTATGATGAAGCGTGTAATCCATTAACCATCTTGCCTTGCAAGGAAAAATATTCCAACCATCTCACCTTTACTTCAGATTTTTTATTGCATTTGTGGTGTGGATTAAATTCCCACTTAAGCTTAACTTTCTGTGTTCCACTGTTTCACTAAAATTAAAAGATTGTATCACATACTTCAAATACTGGTATTAAATTCTCTCCATTCTCCCTTTATAAGGGAGACGACTATCCATATATATACACATACACATGTGCACATATACATATACTAATTACCTAACTCTGTTTTCAGCGTGATTTTGAACATGTGCTTTTCCTTGTTTTGCTTTCATTTAGTTTGTGTTTTCTTCTGGATACTTACCTTTACTGTGATTTTCATTATTTTGAAGTTCCTAAGAGCAGTTATAAAGAGAACGGCAGTAGCACACTGATCATTGAATTATTTTTAAAAAGAACTGTGAAAAGACAGACGAACAAATGAACGTTTGCTCATTAAGTGTGTTCTGCAGATTTTTCCAGATTTTTAAAATCCAGTTCAGCTCCATCAGTTTCTCCTGAAACTGGGAATTTTGATGTACCCGTTGTTTGTATTATACTACTTACTTAATCTTGTTGCATGATGCTTAAAATATTGAGAGGGAGCTGGTACACTAAGGCTCTCAACATTATTATGTGGAATTTTGAACAGTTGTTGACAGCAAAGAAAACATTATGCAGTTTTCCCAGACCATGAAGGGAAGTGTGTTTTATAATAATGGGAAGCAAAGGCAAAAATATGTTGGTGAGAAATCTGCTCTTTAGATAAGATTTTATTACACACTTTGTGGTAGAGCGAAGATTGGATGGTCTGCAAAATCTCTGAACAAGTGTCTTGCCAGGTTCTGTGTCAGTGCTCGGATTTCTTTACCTTAGGGCATAAGCTGTCAATGCATGGTACAGAGAGATACATTCATTTCAAGCTGCCTTCAGCTCTGGTGGTGGTGAGGAGCTGAATCCCATTTTGCTCCTCCTGTCTCGTTTGAGGCTCCACTTTCAGCATGCGGTGATGGGGTGACCCAGATTCCCAGGGGTGTCTTGTGAATGCAGCGTTGATGCATTGCTTTCAAAGTCCTTGGTTAGCAAGTCTTATCCCAGCTAGATGATGTTATTTTCTTTCCTGCTCATCAGTTTATGACAGGTGCATCTACCAGTAGTGGTATAATATAGTTAGCATTAACTAGCAGCATGTGTGCCTGGATATTTGTATGAATACAAATGGAAGTAACAGTTGGATGAAGGGGCAGACAGGTGTGTTTAATAACATAGATCAGTGGGAGGGGGTGGAGAGAGAGGGGAAAAAAGCCTACAGGCATAGGAGGCTCATGGTGGAGCCTGAGAAGCCATGAAGCTAGGTAAGCTGGAGAGGGTTGGAAAAGCCAAATGGAAATAAGATGAGGGGGGTGGCTTCTCCCTGGTTATGAGCAAAAGGAAGAGGGAGTGGGAACAGATGGCTCTAAATTGTATAGCCCTGATGCTCTGTGCCTTTCTGGGATCAAACTGTGATTGACTTCTTATTTGAAGGTGGAACTGAGGCTTTTACAATTGATATATAGAAAATCAGATCCTTAAAAGGCAAACCCATAATTTTGGTAATTCCAGAAAAGCAGAAGGAGCTTGTGGGTGTACATCTCTGTTGCAAGAGAGTGGGGTATGAACAGTCACGAGCCTTTTCTAATGGGTCATCATGTTTACAAGACACCAGTCTGTTCATCTTAGATGGTCTTAGTTTGTTGTACTTTTTTTTTCTTTCTTTCTTTTTAGCAACATTAAAAGCAAGGTAGGTTGAGGGATTGTTTTCAGCAGCTTTCTCAGGTTAGATACTGTATCTAGGGTTCTTTTACCATGAATCATTACTGCTGCCTGTAGGCTCAGTACGTTTAAAGTTGGTTTTTTGTTTTGTTTATAAAAATACTTGAATCCTACAACACAGACATCTAATGATGTTGCTCACTTACACAGCAGACTGAGTTTATAGCTTACCAGAGGAATGCCATGTGAGTGTGGCACTGCAAGGATCCCCAGTGAATCTTGAGATCCCAAAACAGTGTTTAGTTTTTCTTTTCTGTGAAGTAAATTATTGATGGTTTTAGGAAAGCCTACCCTGAATCATGAGAGGGTAAAGGTGCCTCCCAGTCTGTAGCTGGCAAGCAATTAGCAGAGCTGGAAAAATAACTTGTATGAAATCTCCAGTGACTGAGATCCTGGGAGGAGAGTCCTTTCTTGGACCCCAATGCACAGTGTATCCTGTGGTCTGTCTTTTCTGTGTGCTGCTTATTTCTGTTAACCGAAAGGACAACTTTTAGCAACTAGATTGTTTCCTGGCTGTCCATTAGGCAGAATAACTTTTGCTTAAGTTCCAGGAACATACTGTATGATGCATTGCTCTCTGTGGACATTGCAAAACATGATCCTGTTCTAAAAAGCTTTTAATATGGGAAACTATGAGAAAAAATGAATAGCTTGTAGTAAAAGTCTGGAATCCTACTAGATTTTATACCACTTCTCAAATATTGTTGCATATTCAGAAGAATGACTTCAGTTTCAGGCTTCCCCTCCTCCCGACATATACCTACTCATTTTACTGTATGAATTTAGAGGCTATGTAGGTCTTGGAAGCAGTGCCCTTTGCTTTGGGATCTTACTGCCTTTTATAAGTGAATGCTTCAAAACATGCCAGTAACTACTGAATTTGGCTTCAAAAGAATTATTAAAAGGTGCCCGATTTTATTATTTTTATTTTATTCCATTTTTTTATCGTATCTTCTCTGGTGAGGTCTTCATACCTACATTGTATATCCTGTTCTCCTCTGAAATATATTTAATTCAGTTGAGTCATTTTTGATGTGTATTGCTGAGATTGCAGTCAAGCCAAGAGTTTTTGTTTCTTGAGGAAAAACAAGCCATGGAGTTTCAAACCCTGCTGGTTTAAATGTACTTGGCTGAAGGGCATGAAAGCCTTACTCCTGTGCAAACAGCCGTGTGTTTGCAGCTGTACAGAAACGTGGGTGTGCAGGTTATGAACACTCAGGCTGTAAGACAATCCCATATCTTTAGCCCGTGCTGGGATAAGTTGGCATAACTCAACTGAAATGTTGCTTTAGGATGGGCAGAGTTTTATAGCCTATGTTGCAGACTATATTTATAGGATTTTTTGGATTTGCAGGATTGCTGGTCTCTATTAGGTGTTCTTTCCCTTGGCTGTCTTACTCTGTTGACTGTTTAGGGAGGGTAAACATGTATCTGTCATGATAATCAGAGCCATGAGAAATACTGAGGGAATTTCATGTCCTTGTTCACCAGCTCCTGTTTCTGGAGATAGCAGCAGCTTTCTGGGCGTCCCTAGGATGCAACCTGGGGTTTGACTGTTTTGGCTGATCCTAGTTGACTGGAATGGGATAATGATGGTTTTGGAAGAGCAGCATGAGAGGACATAAAGTGCAGCTCGCTGAAAAGTTAAGAGGACACCTTGGTTTCAGTTCATGGAGTCCGTCACGTTGGATTGGTGACAGATGGAGTGAATGGAAGTTGGCTGTGTCAGGAGACTGTTTTGGCAACCAGAAAGAAATCTGAGGAGACAGACACAGCAAGACAGGAGCTGGGGAAAGGGCAGAGGGTGTTTTCATGTTGGGGAGGAGGGGATGGGTAGAGCACTATGGTGCAGCCTTAGTTAAGCATCTGGTGTTCCACCTTCTTACGAAGTTCCTTGAGAATTAGAAAAATCGCATTTGTGGTACTGTGCGTTTGGTGCAACTCTTGACCAAAATTTGAAAAAACCCTTGGAAATACTAAGTTAGCTATTAAGGCCAAAGGGAACCTGCTTGCTGTTACATTTCTGGGACTGAGTTATTGTTTGCTGTCAGATCGCAGCCCAGCCTTAGGATTTACTGGAAGGAGTTTTCACGAAAATCCAGACAGGTGAAGGCAGTAGCAGCGACAGTGTGAAACACCTGATGATTTTGGATTGCCTGGTTGTAGCATGTCTCAAGCTGTGGCCTACAGAGAGCTGTCTGGTACTGAACTGTAAGAGCAGAGAAGGAGAAAGTATTGTGGCAGTTGGACAAAAAAGCTGCAGAACATTGCAAGTCTGCTGTGGGGAAACCCAGCAGTAGTTCCTCTGTTCTGAATGCCTCATGCTTTTCAACTCAATTTAAAGGATTCCTGTGGTTTGTGGGAAGGGTGCTAATGACCTTTCCCTCTTCCTCTGTTTGTGGCAGGCATTTGAAATCTAAAAGGAAGAAAAGCTGCAGACCAAGAAAGTCCAACTATAAAATTCTTTTCAGGTTTTGTTAAGATAAAAATAGTATTTTCCTTTTGTCGGGTTGTTTTATAAGACTAGCAGGATGTTTCTAAAATGCTGGTCTATGTTACTGCCAAAGGAGCAAAAACATATGCAAGAATGTCTGCGTGCTTGTGAATACTGCCTGAAATTACACGTTCTCCTATTCTGGGATCATGTTCTTCAATTATATGATGTGTCTTGATCTGCCCCATAACATTCCTGTGTTCACTGGTGAATGTGTTGGACGTGTAAGAGGGCAGAACTAAGATTGTATAACTCGTTTGTGTGCTTGATGCTGCAACGTAACTTTTTTTAAGAATATATTGTATAGATAATGCAGTGTGTACTATTTATGGCAACACAAATATTTTAAGATTATGCCTGGAGCAATGAGAGCAGGAAGAGTTAGAATAATTTGCAGATTGTAGTACGCAAAGGCAGAATATACAGTGATATCTACTACACTTGGGGATGTCTCATTGCTGGCACAGAGAGCTGAAAATGATAGGGACAAGACAGGGGTGAACCCCAATATTCCTTGAAATTGGCACTTAAAAAGGAAAGGTTACTGCATCCTTGCCAGGAACAACAAAATGGGCAAGCGACTTATCTGCCACTGACAGATCTGGAAGATGCTGGTGGATTATGAGGAAGCCTGTGGTTAGAGGTGAGTAACAGATACAGGTGCTTTATCTTCTAGTTCAGTTCAGTTTTACATGAATTAATAATTAACATCAAGCAACTGCTTCTGTCAGTGATGAGGATCTATCATGTAACTTCATTGGTCTAAGAGAAAGCTGTAGATGGTTTGTTTCTGGAGAACAGCTTGTCTTTCACTAGTATTCTCTGGTTGGACGGGAGAAATTCTGTTCTGTCTGTTGGTGTGAAAACTGCATGAAGAAAGCAGAAGGATGTGAATAGGTATCTTTTTCTCCATCCTCCAGTGCAGGCTTGAGGCAGGGTAAAAGTTACAGCTGGGTAGAAGAAAATGCGGTTGGTTTCCATACTACTGAGTCTTTGGTATATAATGTCGAACACTATAAAAATAAACTTGAACAAATATATGCTCTCCTAACTGTCAAAAACTGCAAAAACATGCGCTGGGTTTGATGAGCAGTTGTCTAGGCATTGTAAATATATTCCTAAGAAACTGGGTTTGACAGACAGGGGAGAACATGCAAGCTGCAGGATTTCAGCATTTTTAAAATCTCGTTTTCATTTCTGGACTCTCAGTCTTCTTTTGTGTGCACATGCACAAATACCCATGAAACTGCAAACTAGTTTCCAACTTTGATGCTTTAGAAGTCTAAAATTGTGCTGTTTGCATTTCAAACAGTATCAGATTTGCTGTAGCATAGGGGTACCCTAAGCAACAATATGCCTGGAGGGATATCTGTTGGCTGCTGGCTCTACAAGAGGCCAGTTTTCGAGGTAACCCAGAGTTTGCCCAGCTAATGGGCAGGTTGTGTTTTAAAAAATCTATTGCAGTAATTCTTCTGGAATAAGTATTTTGGGAGAGCTGTTTCGGTAAACTTCCAAGTGCAGATTACTTCCGAGTATCTTACTTTCCTTCTCCAGTAATTGCCTTTGGCTCCTGCTAAGAATTGCCCATCCCTGCATATGGAAGGGCAGTTGGGGGCACAGGGCGCGGACAGTGCACAGATCTGGTAGGTATTGCAGCCAGCCCACCCGGCTGCTGTGCCCTGCAGCCTCCCCACTGTGCAGCTCTGCAGGACAGGGAGGGGACTCTACGGGGAAGCTCCATGGGGGCACAGCCGGTGCTTTGGTATCCAATTCAGAGGATTAATACCACTTTCTGTTCCTTGGACACTGCAGCCAGTTGGCCTAGTGTTCATATTCAGTTTACCCACTTCTTGAGTGCACTTACTTGTGTAAATCTGCTCAAGCGTTTAAGTCTGAAAGAGCAAACAAACAGGGAAATGAACAGACGGCTCTGCTGGCTCTGGAGGGGTCGCATGCTTCTCTTTCCTTGTTTCCATCAATGTGGCCCCTTGCAGTACATACAATGCCGTCTGTCAGCTCTCCTTTCCCAGATGAGGGCTTTGCTGTGAAGTGTAAAGCGCCGTCTGTGCACCCAGCATCGTTGCTCCTTTAGAAATTCTTGTTGGAAACTGGACACATACTCATTCCTCTTCCTCAATGTTCAGTTCCTCTGCTGCTGTCTATTTGTGCCCTAGTGCCAGGGGCAGGGTGGATGACTGAGCCCTCCTGCCAGGAGGAGCTGCCCCAGTACGTGGTGGCTGCCTATAAACACACACGCAGAGAAGGTACACGTGGGAAGAGATTGTGTGCTCTATACAAAATGGCATGTAGGGTTATACCGAGGGAGGACGGAGGCCTTTGGCCGTGCATATTCAAACACCATGGCTTGTCCCATAACTGATGGACCTCTACTTTACTAAGTAGTGTGGTGAGGATTGGCCTGCTTCACATGCTGGCCATACCACACGGCTATTGATCAAGTCAGGCTCGTATCATCTAGTAGGTTTTTCTCTCACAGAAGTGCCAGTGCTGTTTTATTGTAGGTTATGGCTTGGTTTGATGCATGCATACACTTATTACTGAAGAAATCTGACCATGTTTGAGATTCTCGAGATTATTTTTCCATTCTTTGTTACTTCTGTTAAATTGCAATGGTTTTGTTAATCTCTTGCTGGTCACCCAGTAAATCTTGATTGTTTTGGATGCTTTGGTCTCCCAGGTTATTGCGGGGGTTCTTAGAAACACCCTTCTCTTGCAGAGATCCTGTGCTAGATTTTAGCATATGCAGTACTGCATATGCTGTATTGCATTGCATATGCATATCTGCATTTTGGCACAGTGCTTTCTGTATATTACCCTGCATGCTTTGTCATTTGTACCCTCTTAACCTTCATACCTCTCAGTCTTACACTGAATGCCTAGCTCCTGATTTGAGTAAGTTAGACAAAGCAAACTTTCTCACCAAATTCAGGTCAAGAGTTTCAGGCTGGATTTCTCATGGGTAATTTAATTTTGCCTATTTTAAATTTCCATGCACCTCAGACGTGACATTTATTCTGGTCTCTAACTCTTCTATGGCAATTTCTGTACTGTTTTTAAAGGCTGCTGCACTCCATCCTTGAGTATCTAGTGTTATAAAGGTTAAAGGACTGACTTAGTGCAGAACTGGTCCTGACAGTATATTCTCAATTGAAGGAAAACTGTAATGACTGTAATTCTGTCATGGAAATTTTGTGTTCTTGTTGTCAAACAAAGGAATGTCATCAAGCAAAAAGGAAAAATATCTAAGATCTGCCACATATTTTAATAGTAATTTGTAATTAAGCCTGTTTTACTCAGTTTAGTGCTATATAATGTATTTTGGGCATTTGGTGACAGAGTCTCCCAGGAAGAAGGAGGTTCTTGTTCTTTGTTGCCAGCCAGATGTGTTAGGGACCCCCAGACAGCAGTGTAAGAGAGGGAATCAGGCAGGTTCTGGACACTTCGGTATCTAGGGTCCATTTCCTGTGCCTATGCTGGTCCTGTAAGTATCTGGTTTGGTGTGCCATCCATTTCAACATGTGCTTCCCTAAGCTGGCTGGTTCATTTAAAATCCAGTGCTTTGTTGGGAAGCCAGTTCTCCAGGCTTTTTGCAATGAATTATGTTTCAAAAGCTGATGGATTTTGCTTTTTAATTGAGCTATAATGTTAGGTTTTTTTTTTTAGTGGAAGGTTTGTACAAAACTACTCTGCTTGTGTCCGCGTTTTCTGTTGCAAACTCTTCTGCTGCAGTTGAATTTCATCCAATTTGTGATCCCACCTGGGATTCTTGCCCCTGTTTGGGAAGCTACTTGCCTAGACACCCATAAAAGTTTATTGCTTTCTGCAGGCTCCAGCAGGAGCTGCTGCTGCTCAAATCCTGAAAGGCATTCTTTTGGTGATACTTGTGCTTGCTTTAGGTGCAGAATGCTGGGCCAAAATCATTCCTGACATATCTGCATCAAAAGCAGGGACTTATTTGCTACCCTGCTGATGATTTTAGTGTTATTACAGAGTGTTTGACTTTAATTTAAAATGTCACCCCTAATCAAATGCACAGATGTTCCCTGTTGATTATATCTAAGGTTTCCTACAAGAGGAGTTTATTTATAAATAATATTTGCAATTCTGGTTCAAGTCCTGTGTGAACTCCAGTGAAGATACCACACCACTGATTCTCTTTACCTCCCCTTTCACCAAGGTAAGATGTTTTCTCTGGTTTTTTAAAAGTGCTGTCAGACTCAGCCCTCCATCCAGGCAATGTGCCCTGCTGCTCTGCATTCATCCAGGTTTCTCTCCCTTGCTATTAAACAGATGTTTAAAATGTCACAGAACTCACCAGCCGGCCTTTTGCAGAGTTCGTTTATGATTGTTTATTTGCCTCCTGGTGATGACCTGCTGCAAGACTGGAGAGGAAGGGAAGCAGGTGAATTGCATGAGACCTAAGGTCACGTCCCAGATAGAAGGTCACTAGCACAGCAAGAGCATTGAGAGAGTCTTACTGCTGGAGAACCCTGCTAGCGTGAAGGCTTGTCTGCAGTTCTCTCAGTTCTCTCTTCCCCTCTCAGTGAAGGGGAAGGCTGTCTCTGAAGGCAGACTGACCCCAAGGATAGAGGCTTGTCCTGTGAAGATTCACCAGGGGTAAGATATCCAGGCAGAGGTATATGTTGTGGGACACTAGAGAACCTTGTCACAGAAGCTTTATGGGACAGGATAGGAGGAGAAAGAAGGTGGAAGATTTCGGAAACTACCAGTGAGTTGATGGGTCTGTGCTACAAGAAGTATTCTTCTTAAGCCCTTGTAGCTCTCCAGGAGATAATCAGAGTGCAGGGTCCTGGGACAGAGAGATTCATGGTTCATTCCAGTCTGACCTTTTATTTCTTCTTGGTTGTCATTGCTGTGTGAGCTCCAGTGACTAATTATACCAGCAATACCTCCTGTTCCAGATCAGGGAATTCCCTTGTGCTAATACGCTGCTTGATTCACAATTCATGTTCTCTTTTTCTCTGTTTCAGAGTAGAATTTTACGTCCCCATTAAATGGGTTGCCAAATCCAAGCTTGCAGTAAACTGAAGCTGGCTTTCTTTGGCTAAATTCTGCCATTGATCTTGAGTCTTGACTTGCAGTATCCTAGACTAGGCACTGGGTTCAGTGTGCTGCAGAAGTGGCCTAGATTGCCTCTCCTGCTCATCTTTGAGGTATCTGGAACTACATCGTTGCTTAACTGGCCTTGAACTGTGGCTTTGGGAGATCTGCCAAGGCACTCTGTACCCCTTCTTTGACATTTGAGCAGATCTCTTGATCGTGTGTTTGGGTCTTGGATCTCACTTGTGTTGAAAAGTCCATGTCCTTCTGAGTTGGGACACGTCGGACAAAAGTAAAAAGATGGCAGCATTAAGGCAGCTCAATTCACTTGCATTTCATCCTGCCTGAAATTCAGGCTTCTTTCCATCAGAGGAGGACTGGTTCGTTACTCTAGTGCAACTCTCTGCACCTCTGCCCACCTCTTATGTATTTTTTTCTGGGCTGCTCTGAAACAGTAATCAAAAGTGTGATCCCCCAATAGCATGCCAGCACTCTTGGATCCTTTCTAGTTTTAGTCGGGGTGGGGGAGAAGTGAGATGCAGAGCCGATTCCTGGGAGCCCTTAGGAAAAAAATATTATGCCTTGTAAAAACGAGTGATTTACTTATTGCAATTGAGCAGTCAATTAACTGGCTAATTAAAGCAATTTCTCATTACATAATTGAATTCTGGTTCATCACCATTTCTACCCTGGAAGACTGCCCCAGAGAGCAGGACCATTTCTGAGTGCTCTGTATCACGAACAGAAGAACCAATCGCTCTCTCGGCATGCAGGTGTGGCACAGAGCCACCCATGAATCTGAAAAAGGGAGAGATGGTTGGGTGGGACTTCCATTGATTGCTTGTGGAAATAAACAGTGGGATGTCATCCGGATGGTTAAGAAAAAGGCAGTTTTCTAGTGCCAAAGATAAATGAAGAAAGGAGGTGACGAATACCGGAGACCCAGCTGTTAGCACAGAAAACATGAGGTTTAGGATGCCCAGGGCTGTGGGACTCAAAGGTTACACTCTAGAATATGCAGAATGTCTCAAGCTCAAAGCATTATGCTGGGTTTGGACCCGCCAGTGCTCGTCAAATATACTCTTAAATTGGCTGAGAGGAGAGAGAGGTTTTAAATTCTGGCAGCTTCCTCCTGTACAGAAAGATAGGCTGAAGATGAGTTATTTTTTAATGAAGGGTGAATTAGAAAAGATGTATTGAAATGTTGTATGGTAATGGAAGGCATATTGGAAAAATGATTTATAAGAATTTGAAATACTTTAAAATCTACAATATGAGATTTTAGTGGGTGTAGTTAAAACCAAGCATGGTGTCAAGCCATGCTGTCTGAAGGAGAAGAGAGGGGAGAGTCAGGTTAGTGACATTTGTTGCTGGTGAGCCATGATTTGACAATGAGATATTTTTGAAGTTAGGATAGAAGTACTTCAAAACCCAGAAGAAATTGCATTTGGCAGCTGATGTGGACTTTGAAGACTGAATGAGACACAATTAAAAGAGCTGCATTTAACATGTTCAGCTTCCCTCACTAGTATGATACCCAGTGACTCTGAATACCCTGACCATGTTGTACCTTGGAAGTAGGACTCTGGTGGAGCAGAAACCATCTTCTCGCTGAAGAAGGAAACTAGTTAAAATTAATGAATGTTGTGGAGTTACTTAGAATTCAGATATTTTAACTGATGTCTTATTAGTGAACACAAAGTGCTTGAGAGAAAACTATCATGTCATTTTTTGTTTGGTTGGTTTTTTGTTTTATTCGGGGTTTTTTTGTTACTGGTTTTTTGTTTGTTTTAAATATTCTTTTCAGACTACAGACCTGGGTTCCTTCCTACGTATGAGACACTGATCAAGTACCTTGTTCCCTGAGCCCCAGTTCCTCATTTAAAACTGAATGCATTGCCTCTGTGTCACAGGAGCGCTTTAGGGCACAGTCACTAGTGTTTGCGAATCCCTCATACCTTGTTGATAATGACCTTTAATAGAAATAACTAGGCTTCTAAAACTCAATGGGAAATTGTTTCATGCTTAAAACAGAAAAGATACTATACTTTGAGAACTACAAAATTTACTGGATAGGGAAGAGTGAGAGCAGAATTTAAATTAAAAAAAAAAAAATTCAGCATCTCCAGAGTATGAAGAAGAGAGAAAGAAGGGGGTAATGATGGCTTTGCACAGTGGACTATTTGTTTCCTGTACTTGAGCTTTCGGTCAAAGTACAGAATGGAAGAAAGGGAAGCAATGGAGGCCGATTGCAGTGTGAAAGCTGGGGGAAGGAAGAGGAGGGTTAGGAGGAATAAAAAATGCCTGTGTTAATGTATGTTTTGAGGAGGAAAGGAGTGGGTATAGTGCTGTGAAAGACTACTCCATAAGTGGGAAAGAGCATTAGATTGTTAATGACCTGAGTTGTATTTGATAAATGTATTACCAAGAAGAAAAAGAACAGAAATTGGGAAATAACATCTATGAGAACAGCATACTTTAAAAATACTCAACCAGAAGCTGGAGTGTAAAAAGCCCTAGGATGTGTTGTAGGAAGCTGCCTAGTACTGGTAGAAATAGATCACCTGTAGAAACAAATCTTTGTGGGCTCAGTTTAGATGGGTTTTGCTGTGGGTTGAGTGTGATGGGGTTTGTTTTTGTTTTGTGGGTTGGGTTTTTTGTTGGTTTGTTTGTTTTCCCTGTGGCTGGAGTATGATAGAAGGAGAAAATCCAGGCAACTTTTTTTTTTTAAAATACATAATATTTCACTTCCAACTGCCACTGCTTAGTATCATGATTCCGGTGGAGCTCAGTTCCCACCCTTGACCAGCGGCATCAGCCTCCATATGTT